>NC_048301.1:96027734-96327734 GCF_013100865.1 Trachemys scripta elegans
GCTGCACTAGAGTAATCAGGAACCTGCTAGAACCAGTTAAGGCAGGCAGGCTAATTAGGACACCTGGAGCCAATTAAGAAGAAGCTGCTAGAATCAATTAAGGCAGGCTAATCAGGGCATCTGGGTTTTAAAAAGGCGCTCACTTCAGGTTGTGGTGCAAGTGTGAGGAGCTGGGAGCAAGAGGTGCAAGGAGCTGAGAGTGTGCTGCTGGAGGACAGGAGCACAAGTGTTATCAGACACCAAGAGGAAGGTCCTGTGGTGAGACTAAGGAAGGTGTTTGGAGGAGGCCATGGGGAAGTAGCCCAGGGAGTTGTAGCTGTCATGTAGCTGTTACAGGAGGCACTATAGACAGCTGCAGTCCACAGGGCCCTAGGCTGGAACCTGGAGTAGAGGGTGGGCCTGGGTTTCCCCAAAACCTCCCAATTGACCTGGACTGTGGGTTCTCCCACAGGGGAAGGTCTCTGGGCTGTTCCCCAACCCACATGGTGAATCTCTGAGGCAAGAAAATCTGCCAATAAGCGCAGGACCCACCAAGATAGAGGAAGAACTTTGTCACACTTGCAATTAAAATTTCTCTGGTGACACCATGTGGTAAGGTTCAAAGGAATCCACACAGCAGCTCTGAAATTAAAAGGAATTTTAAATCTTCTGCATAGAACTGGGTTAATTAGAAACAGAGCAGCTCTACAGTTAGTGTAAAGTAATCTGAATGTATTTGTTAGGGTCTTACTTTTTAAAAACCTTTCAGACAATTTAGAAGTATCAATGAGTAGATCTTCATATACTGTATTAAACCTTCTCTGTCTACATCAGAGGTATATCCAAGGTGCTATTGTGAGTTACATCACTTTTTGGTCCAAACAATGGTGCTTAAGAGTACAACAGGAAGACAGTAATTCAGACTAGTTACTTGCACTCATTTAGAGATGGTAATTCAGAAGCTCTGTTCAAACTGATCAGATTCTGAACATGGTTCTCTGAATTAACTGTTGTACTTTCCATTGATTATTATTATTTATTTGTATTATGTTTGCACCTAGACACCACAACCGAGATTCAGCCCCATTGGGCTAGTTGCTGGTCGTATATCTAGCAAGGCAGTCTCAGCACTGAAGAGCTTATAGTCTAAATAGACAAAACAGGCAAAGAGTAGGAGGAGAGAGATAGTTTACAGCTGTGGAACTTAGGCACAAAGTTTAAAAACCTGGTCCAAAGTTCATTATAGCCAATGGGAGTCTTTCCAGGAGGGATAGCTCAGTAGTTTGAGCACTGGCCTGCTAAACCCATGGTTGTGAGCTCAATCCTTAAGGGGGCCACTTAGGGATCTGGGGCAAAAATCTGTCAGGGGATTGGTCCTGCTTTGAGCCAGGGGGTTGGACTAGATGATCGCCTGAGGTCCCTTCCAACCCAGATATTCTATGAATCAGTGGGCTTTGGATCAGGCCCTGAGTGACTTGCCTCAGGTCACACAGGCTTTAGAAGAGAGAGAAATTGGACCCAAATCAAGTCTCCATCCAGTACCTTAACCAAAAGTCTATACTTTCTCTCAGGCCCCAGTTCAGAAAAACACTTAAGATATGTTTACACAGCAAAGCTATATCTGACCTAACTTGAATCCATCTAGCACTGGTAACAGTGAAGACGCTGCAGCCCAGGAAGTATGAGACCATGGGAACACACTTGGCTTGCTAACCCTCTCTGAAGCCCCTTAAGCAAATTGTTAAAGCTGCAAGCATATGTTTAATTGCTAATGTAAAAGGCTATTTTTAAAAGTTAACTAGTTTCCCATTTGTTTTGGTTATAGCTTAACTATGTAACTCTTCAAAAAATTTCAGCTGTAACATTTTCCCAATAAAATATGGGGTTTTGTTGAAATAAAAGAAAATTACAGTAAATGTTTTATTTTGAATTGGCATTTTAAGATCTTAGAAAGTCAAATGTCAATTATTCCCATTTCAAAACATTGTTTAATTTCATTTACATTTTTCAGAACTTTTCATTCTACAGTAGGTGGTTGATGAGTGTGTTATCTAAATGTCCAATCAATTTGTTGAGAGATAGTGGGTCTAGTAGGTGGGGCACTAGCAGGGCCAGCTCTAGGCACCAGCGGCACTTTTCAAGGGATGGCACTCCTCCGGCTTTTTTTTTGCTTCGGCGGCGGCACTCCGGCATATTTTTTTTTTTCCTTGGGGTGGCAAAAAACCTGGAGCTGGCCCTGGGCGCTAGTCAGGGCAGTAGAAGACCTTGGTTCCATTCCTGGCTTTGCCACTCATTCCTTTGTGACCATGGGCAAGTCATTTCATCTCTCTGTGGCTCAATTTCCCCTCCCACCCTGTGTCTTTTCTCTGGTTAGATTGTAAACTCATTGGGGCAGGGACTACCTCTAATTATGTGTATGTCCAATGTTTAGCACATTGGGACCCTGATCTCAGTTGGGCCTCTAGGTGCTACTGTAAAACAAAGAATAAATGTAGTTTGGGATTGTAGATATGTTTTATCTCTTTTGTCTCTCTGAGGTTCTCTTCCATGGAGCAGTTCTTGGGTTGTTAAACACTCACTGCCAGTGCCCTAAAGGAGAGGTGCTCTCTCTCTTATGGACACTGTGAGAGGAAAGGGAATTTATTTTGTCTGTGCAATCTATTGTGTCCTTACAGCAAACCTATATAAGGGCTAATCTTTCCTAAAGTAACAGCCAGGGTAAAGCACGATGATGTTCTTATACCACAGTCCTCCCAGCTGTTAACAAGAGTGCTCAGTACTTGTATAAATGTGAATAGTCCATTAATATGAAAGGTGCCAGTAAGTGGTGCTCATGAACATGTCTGGAGTGGCTTGTGACCGTGAGCACCTACCTCAGGGCAGACTATCAAAAACAGGGCAGACTCTCCCCCTCACTCCAAAAAAACGGATGGTGTGTTCTATAATTAGATTTCACCAAGCCAGTAACAAATGTGAACTCCTGGATCGCTGTAACAGTCTTACCAAGGAGTCACAGACAGTCCCCTTAGACTCCCCAGTCTATCTTGCCACCCAGACAAACTGGACTTAGTGATAATGGTCACTTAACCATAATAAAAAAAAAAAATCACACCACATTCAGGTTGCTTAGAATCCCGAGAGACCAGTCACTTACCCCCAGATCAATTGGTACCCTAGATCTTACACCAAAGACAACACCTATAGCCAGTCCTGCAACAGACAATCTATATGTTTATTAACTAGGAAAAATAAATGAGTTATTTACAAGTTAAAACAAGAAAACACATATGCACAAATAAGTTATCTAAATCCTAAGAGTGACAGAGTTGTAGCGGTCTGTCAATTCAGTTTAGAGTCTCTGGCCCTTCAGAGTTCAAACAACCAAAAAGCTGCATTTTCTTCTTGTCAGAGGTTTTTATTCCCTTCCCCCAGAGTTCAAGATGATGGGACGAGTTCACATACACATCTCCTCTTCATGGGTAGGGGAGAACAATCAACAAAGTCTTTTATCCTCTGATGTTCCACAGTGGTTTTTCTGGTGTCTATCGGCCTTCTTTTGTTGGGCAGGAGATAACAAACTACACCTCTACCCTGATATAACGTGACCTGATATAACATGAATTCAGCTATAACGCGGTAAAGCAGCGCTCTGGGGGGCGGGGCTGCGCACTCCGGCGGATCAAAGCAAATTTGATATAACGCGGTTTCACCTACAATGTGGTATGATTTTTTGGCTCCTGAGGACAGCGTTATATAGGGGTAGAGGTATAGTATTTCACTTGGTAATACTTCTCTCCTGACGATGGCGTTTACAGTTTCAGAGCAAATACTTAAATATTACCTTATAGCATGGAATACAGACATTACAGGTGAGATTAGTGCATGTGTAACCCACACACCTCCTGGGTGTGGCGGTCTCTTCCATCTAGTAGCACCGAGACCACTGAGAGAGATAAAATGAGTCTGCTCTACAGCCTTAGCTAACAGGCAGTTGGCTTTTAGCTCATGCGGTAGAGGCTCATGCTCTAAGCTTCAGAGGTCCCAGGTTCGATCCCAACCGCCGACACCTGGGGTCTGTCGGCATTACATATGCAGTAACATACAAACATTTAATAGAGTCTTAAACACTAAATTCATTCTTATAAGACTAATGCCTGTTTTGAGCAAAACTAACATACAGGTGACCTGGTCGGGTCTCCAGCTAAGAGGTTTTCAGTTCCTAGTTAATGTCTGCAGACTGGGCAAGAGCTGCCAGCGTCGCACCTGGGTTTTGGAGGACCAGTAAAACTTCTTGTTTTCCCCCCCTACAAACAGCTTCTTTGATGCAGCTTGTTACAACAACTCTAGCTCAATGCCATCAGCAGGGCCGGCTCCAGGCACCATCGAAGGAAGCAGGTGCCTGGGGTGGCCAATAGAAAGGGGTGGCATTCCGTCCGTCATTGGGGCAGCACATCGAGATCTTCAGCAGCACTTCGGCGGCAGCTCCAGCACTCCATTCTAATCTTTGGCGGCGGGTCCTTCTCTCCGTCTTCCTCTTCGGCAGCGGCAACCTAATCGGGTTTTCCTTTTTTAATTTTTTCCTTTTTTTTGTCTTTGCCCCTTGGGGCGGCAAAAAAGCTGGAGCTGGCCCTGGCCATCAGCACCATTCTCTAGCTGAAAGCCATACTGATTAATGCACATGAAATAAAAAGGGGAGCTATCACCACATCATCCCAGGATGAAGAAGGAGAAGTGGGAGATGGGGCTCTTCTTCCCCAAGCCAGGTAGAGGAGGAGGACCTCTCTCTCTGCTTTTAGTAAAGGAGAGAGAACTGTCCACAACCCCCTGCCTTAATTTAATTCCCGACCAGCCAAAACTGTACATTATTATTTATTACTTGTATTACTGTGGCTCCTAGGAGCCATTCATTGCTATATAATAACAAAACCTGGATGTACTGGGCCCTGAAAGGGAGAAAGAAACTACTGCTTATCCACCAGTTTAAATGAATGTGTTCACCTTTGTATGACAGGAGACAAACAATGAGGAGGAGCATGAGTAATAAATTGCTGGAAAAACTTACTAAAAACAAATCGCCCATTGAACTATATTCATGCCAGATCAGCATCCTTCATACTCACTACTGTGCCTTTTAAACAGCTATGCTACTAAAGATGATACTTTTAAAAACAAACAAACAAACCCCCTCTACCCCTCCAAAGCAATTACCATAAGAGCATTTGTGCTAACAAACATGTTATTGATTGTTGCTCATCAGCTTTCAGTGCATGCATTGTACAAGACAAGGAGGATCAAATCTGCCTGCCTAATTATTTGACAGATGTACTAAAATACTAGAAAACAATTCAGCAGCTTTGTCTGAGAACTGACATTGTAAGAGCCAGGACATTCACTCCATTACCATTTGGCAGCTTCATTTCCAATTGGATGCCAATGAATGCTGCGTGGTTTATCCAAAAATAGTCTTTTTCCTTTTAATACCTGCAGTCCATTGTAATAAGTCTTTTACATCTCAGCATATTATATTATACTTTGCATATCTTTAAAGGCTAACATTTAGAGATGCAGCACATAGAAAACAAAAGACATAATAGGTATATAACAAAATATACCACATCTGTTTCAGAGAGGCATCATAAAACAGGCTTATTTATTCAATGTCTGTAAATTGCTTGGCAATGCTAAGATAAAAGGCACTCTATATAAGTGAATTCTTGTGGAATTTCTGTCCAAACTTGATGATTAGGTAAATCCTTAAAATTCAAGACCACTTTCTCTGTGGGAATGTGGGAACTGTTCCTGATATTTACAAATGGGCCAAAAATACTGTATTGTATTTCATCCCACACCCAAATTCTGTTTTTATAATTTTATTAAATTAAATCCACAAAGGTACAGACACTTCTAAATGCCTTTGAAAGCAAATGCCATAGAGAAATACTACTTATTAAATGGAATGAATTTATAACAAATGCAGAGATTCAGAGAATTCAACACCCCCCTCTCCCTAATATTATCCAGAAAAAGAGAGAGAAATATTTGGGACATGGGTTAAAAATGAAACCAGGACATCTGCCATGGCAGGCATGCCTTTGGCCATTGGCAGAAATACACTAAAGGGGCCAAAAAAAGAATCCTTGTGTCAAACACTACTCAGAGAGGGAAAACTTATGGGACTTAACAACAAAGAGGACATGCAAAGAATGGCCGTAGACAGGCATGGTGGAGCCTTATTCATGCCCTATGACACAGCTGATGGCACAGGAAGGATTCATAAATCTTGCTAGCAAGTTTTATTTCAGATGGATAGCCACCTCTGTATGGCTGAGATATTAAAGCAAGACATTTTCTGGTGCAAGCTAAAGCTGTAAAAAGACAGCAGTAACAAATCAATAATAAAATAGATAATCTATAAAGGTACTCAAAATGCTTGTGAGATAAAACACACTACAAGAAAGTCCTTTCTCAAGAGGTTTCCAGCCTAATTTTGCTAATGTAGGAAGTATGAATTTAAATCCAAGTTCTTGAGCACTTATCCTGAAACAACTGAAACTCAGCCAAATCTACCAAGTTTACCCAGTTTGAGGTGGGAAATCATGCAGGGGAGAGTTAATTTCCACAGGCTGTGTTCATTATGGAAGATATCTTGCTGCTGAGGGTGAGTAGGGAATCAAGGGAGGGTCTTCTCCAAGACTGCGGCTTCTGCCCTGGCTCATATGTGGCTATCCCTCCCCCACCACTCCATGACAGCATGGTGGGGCAGGAAAGTTACCCTTAATGGGGCAAGAAACAAAGCAGCTCTGCCAAAGAACCTGTGGCAGCGGATTGCCCAGTATGTCCATGAGAGTTTCCTGGAGATCTCTGAGGGAGATTCCCGTGAAGTGAGGGAGTCAATCATCAGCCTGTTCCGCCACTCAGACTAGGCACGTGGTGGGAGACAAGCCTGTTTTCTGCAACCCTCCTTCCCCCAAAAACTCACTTCAGCAATTCCCAAAATCAAATCCACTTACCAGGGGCCTCCTCTCCTGTTTGTGCTTCACCAACATCCAACAGCTGTGACTGGCTAGTCTCCTCCGGGGTAGAAAAGAACTCCTGGCTGCATGCATCTCTGACCTCCGAATTGTCCTCTGCCTCTGGGTCCCCCTCCCCCTCCACATCCTCGTCCAAGATTTCCTCCTCCTGGCTTGGTCCATTCTTGATTGGCACACGAGCCACCAAAGTATCCACAGTGGTCTTCACAGTGGAGATTACCGCCGAGTATTGCGTCCAGCTCTTTATAGAACTGGCAGCTCATGGGCGCAGCACCAGAGTGGCTGTTTGTCTCCCACGCCTTGTGGTAAGCGTTTCGCAGCTCCTTCACTTCTACCCTGAACTGCAATGTGTCCCGATCAATAGTGCAAGTAGAAATCATTTCTTGCTGGTACTGCACTCCTGGGAGGGACACAAGGGAGGGCATGTGACCTCCCCATGTGACTGTCCATGTGACTCCTCCCCTCCCCGTCCCTAGCCCGGGGCTCCCACACTCTCCCCGTCCCCTCAAACACCTCCCTTACCTGTCTAAAATTTTACAACTGCATCCGTCCACTAGGCACTAGGAAAGCAAAGATGCTATGCCATCTAGGTTTGATCAAAAAGAGTCATAGAGCTGTGTGTGCCACGTACATCTTGATAGAACTACAGCTTAAATTGTTTTATTATTTTCCTCAGCATGACACAGAGGAGGGGCAATCAAAATCCGCCTGGCAGAACATGCATGAGAATTGTCTCTGGACAGATAAGCAATTGATCAAAATCACATTCTCTGATCTCATGGGGCCAAATCCTGTTCCCATTGAGATCAAAAGGAGTTTTGCAATTGAGTTCAATGGGAACAGGCTTTGACATTTGGAGAGGAAAGAACAAAACCACTCAAGCCAGGGCTATGTTGCTTATACCACAGGTATCAAAGGCTGCTGACTCATGTGAGAAAGTCAGCAGACATCTGATCTTTGTCCATTGCAAGGGAGAAATCAGCAATCAATGAGGCTGGAATAGTCATATCCAACTCATAAGTCCATCTGCAAGGGATCAAGGAAATATGAAGGCTCCAGATTACCTTAAAGTCCTCAGTCCCTTGCTTAGAATGCTCCCATTAGTATATGTTCATAGTCCACAGGTTGGAGCAGGAAAGAAGCCGGAGCAGGAAAGAGGCAAAATGGATATGTTTCCAAGCCAGGGCCTTTGAGATTTTATATTATTTTATTTTGATGGTCATAATGTGGGAGGGTATCCTCTCTGCCCCTGCTCATGAGGTTATGTGTGTGTCCTGTAGTACTCTTCTGAACACGAGTTGGAAGGAAATTTTTTTTCAGTAAGGGTGGACTGATTCTTTTCTCTTAGAAGGCATGTAATTTTTTGCATTCACACTCATTAACACAGAAAACAATTGGGGCTGTTAAACTTTCTTCAAATTCCATAGAAAATTAAGTTCAGCTATATTTTCCAGTACAGTGATGAAATGGGTGTTTGTATATACAAAAATCAACATGCTTAACTACTCACTTTTCCCCCAAATATGTAGTATTTCAGTCTGTTTATATGGAATATGGGAGTTGGGTGAGGAGCCATTTCAGCATATGTATGACTTATTAAAAGACAAATTTTAAGTAGAACAGTATCCTAAACTGCATTATGATATTGTACCCAAATATTGCATTTCAATGGGAGATTCAACTTCCTTTATAGGAACAGAACAGACTCCTAAAACTCTTACCACAAAAGTGGTCCATAGACATGCAAATAGTCCCATTGTCTTTAATGGGATTGATCAAATGATTTAGGGTTTCCAGGATTAGGTTCCAAGTTTGTAAATTGTTCTAGATGAAACTGACAAGGCCTGAGATGTCAGATTAGAAGGAGCGTCATTCGAATAAAGGTGGGCAGAAGTGTGATAAATCTTAGCTCCGTTGCTAAGATGAGGAACATAGTTTCAGCAAAGTTCTTGGCAAGATTCCTGAGGCAGCTGATTTAAGGTCATCAGTGTCCGGCATTATAATCTTCACTTATAGTTCTCTCACCCACAAAGCTGGAAAATGAGGCGTTTGTTTTCTTTATTTTGCTGCTCCAGTTCCAGTTAGAAAATGCATGTTAGACTAGTTTGGCTACAAAGAAGAATTCTATGTACACTGGGGACAACATCTGATACCTGTCAGGCTGCAGAACTGGGCTGACACCAGAATCCAAACATCCTCTGGTCAGTACAAGCAGAGGCATTCCTCTAATGATTTGGACTTGATGTGATGCAGTATGAATCTCATGGATAATTCAGACCAATGGGGAGAAACAGAATAAAAAACACTGTTTAAACACCTTCCACCATCCCCATCCCCTCTTGAGGACTCCTGAACAATTTAACAGCACAATATATATGCTAACATACTTAAACAAAGCCTTTGTGCTGTTAAAGCCATATAAAGACTGAATGCCCTCCCTAGCTGTGTTCTGCTCCTTTAAGGAGCAGAGCACAGCCCCAAGTCTTTCTGGTACCCCATACCTCCTAAAAATGTCTTGCCGGTACTGCATACTGGAGAGTACCACCCTACTTGCACCACTCGTCCCGATCATGGCCCCTTTCTGTCATGCATTGTGAAGTCTGTCTGTAGGTATCATAATTCCTACGGCTGGAGCACAGCTGGGACTGGGCAGTCTCCTCTCCACAAATACTGATGAGGTCCAGCAGCTCTGCATTGCTCCAAGCAGGGGATCACCTGATGTGTGGAGCAGGCATTGCCATCTGGAAAGATGTGCTGAGATAATTGCATGCATCACCAAGCAAACAGGAAGGGGACTTTCAAATTTCCAAAGGAATTTATGGGGCAAGGATGACCTGAGGGCAGGGCAGGGCAGTAGAGTTCACACTGATGACCAGAGAGGCGAGAACAGGCATTGTGGGACACCTCCTGGAGGCCAATCGCAGTGCTATAATTGACCGCAGTGTCTACACTGGCACCACAGTGCAGTAGCACAGAAAGCTGTACACCTCTCATTGGGGTGGTTTATTTAAAGTGCTACAACTGCACAGTTTCTGCGCACGAAGTGGCTTGGCAGTGTGTACACCTCAAGAGTTACAGCACAGAAAGCTGCTTAACTGCGCAGAAACTTGCCAGTGTAGACAGGGCCTTAGATAGATTAACTAGAAAAGAACAGATATGTTAGGCTAGAGAATTTCTTTTTGAAACATGCTATACTCTTATGAACCTCCATTAATGATACACTGTGTGTAGCTAAATGCCACTGGTACATGGTATTGTTGGCTAGCATAGGAATAGTTTAAATACATTGCTTCTGAAGACACTTACAAAGCACTCCAGAGCACTTACTGCCTGCAACTGAAGAGCAATGAGCTGTCATGTTGTCCAGGCCTCTCCCTTTCATCAGGATATACTAGGCGACAGTCTACTTGCAGCTACAGCTGATCTTTCCAAGGAAGTAAGCAAGCTTTGTAATAGTCAGGAGGTAAATATTTAGGGCTGATAAAAAGTTATCCAAAAAGAAACAGAAGATTACAGGAAGATAATCACTTTCCAGCACAAGAACTCCTACACTTACAGCTCTTGCATATGAAACACAGGGAAATGTCTCTAGAATTACATGGGATTTGTGTGCCAAGCATTAAATAAATGGTATTAGCTAGAAAGTGTTACCTGTTCCAAATCCATTCTGTGATATGAGCATCAAAGCAAAAGCAAAATTGGTGAAGCAGTGAGAAATGCAATTACCCAAGTCCTGGAAATGTTTCTTAGTGGGGATGAGATAGATTTTATTGAATTTTTTCTTCTCCCATAACGTTCTCATTTAAACAGATCAGATGAGCCAAACAACATTTACTGAAGGGGGACAATGCAGTGAATCAATAATGGTTAACTAACTGATGTCCTTGAAATATTAGTCACCTCTTACCCTACACTGAAGGACAGATACATCTGCCTGCTTCAGAGTTTCCTGATTTTCATAGCTGAATGTTTCCAACCCATTGAATGTTGTAAATCAGTTTACATGTTTCTCTTATGTTACTAGTGTAAAATGCTAATTGCATGCCATACAATTTCTTCTGGCTAATTTAGGAGGCCTACAATCTTGCCAATAAATTAAAAATCCTAGTTCAGGAACTCTAGCTCTCATTTATTTTCACATCAAACTTGGATTCAACTCTTTCTTCCTAATCTCCATACCATTTTCTCAAAAAAACTTGCTTTATTGGCCACAGAGCAGGAAAAAACTTATGACATTAAAACTTGTGAATATTTTCAAAATATCCAATTTATTTCTATTTCATCAGATTGTAAGCAAACCCATTTTCCATGGCATTTTTATTGAAAATGTTAACCATTTCAACATTTGATATCAACATATTTCATTTACTAAAAGTTAGGACAGTAAACAAAAATTTTTACTGAAATTTCAAATCTTGAAGGGCTCTTTTTTTTTTTCTTACCAGCTCTACAAATTAGTTAAAAAATATAATCAAAACTAGAATGGATTGGAAACTAGAGTTTCTGTTCTGTGGGAAATTCTGACATTTAAAAAAAATCAAGCAATAAATACAAAGGTGAATGAAAAGCCAAAATTTCAAAATTTCCCACAAAATGAAAATTCCATTTTGATAATGTCAATATGTTTCATTTTGCCTTTAATGTTTCAATTCATTTTTACTTGTATACTACATTAATATATAAATATAGTAAAATTAATATTTTAATATAACACAATGAAATTAATTTAAATACTTTGACATTGTGAAAATGAATATTTCAACTTCTTCCTGTAGAAATTGTTGAAATTAACACATTCCTGCAAAAGGTTTCAATTTCAACAAAACTGCATTTTTTTTTTAAAATGGAAAACTGTTCCATCAAAAAATTTTCAACTAGATTTAATCCCAACCTGTTTGCAGATAATTCATGAGCAAAAATAAAAGGCTAAGTTTATCAGATAAATTATTCTTACTGCATAATTCATACAGCCTGAGCACAGAAATATTTATTGAAACTTTTTGAAAATGCAAGAAAATGGAAGTTTTAAAATATGTAGGCAATGAGGAGTTATGAATTACACATACACACACATTTCCCAGTATGTTAACTTTTAAAGCTGAAACCTTGGCTATAACACTTCACCCTACATGACCTTTTTTGTATAATGGCATCACTTATGGACAAAGTGTCAGCCTCTGTTTTTTTTTCCTAATTGTGAATGTTATTGCTCTTGTGAATTTGAAGGCAGACTTTGCACTTCAGTATGCAGGTGCCCATTAACATGAGTCTTTATAAAACAAGTGGCTTTTCAACTATGCCAGCTTGGATGCCTATGTATCAGAGAGCAGGTCCTTGCCCTTGACCTAAAGCATATCACCAATCCTGCAATGTACGTACAATGCATGGGAGGACTGCTGCATCTGCATATTGCTCATTGGGGAATCAGGGCCTTCTTCATATGTTACACAATACAATCTTCATGAGTGTAAAGTCCAAGTGGAGACCACTAACCTCAGAGGTATTTCATAAGTATACAACATCTGCTCACTAAAGTGCTTTATCGTCTTTCTACAGCCATTTCTCACCAAGAGCTCTGAAATGCAGGTGCAATAACTCGATAATAGACACCTCCTTGAACTCAGCTTGGGAAAACTCACATTAAAAGCAGATAAGTATAATGGTATAATTGTGTTTTGTGCATCCATCTTACATTGCATTCTTTAATGGGGTTTCGGCAATCATCTTCACGTAGGAATACAAAAGGCTTTGATGATGTGAAGAGTAACTAAACTATCTAACCTTCACATGCAGAGATAACCTTTGACAAATTACATCTTTAGTCACTTTTTCTTAAGCTAGTAATCACTCATCTATCAGTTATCTTGGGTATAAATGAATATTTTAAAATGCACTTTGGTTTAAAATTAACCAAACGTTCAAGAACATGCTGTATTTTTTTTAACCTCCAGAAATAATTAAAGCATTTTGCTAACTATACTTCAGTGCTAATTTAGAATTAACTTCAGGTGATTCTTTGATTTTGCTGATATATTTTTTCCTATTTTCTTATCAAGCGTTTCCATGCAACCTATAATTATGCTACTTAGTGTGACAGTGACGTTGAATAAGCAGACACATTACTATACACTTTGGGAAAATATCGGTTGAGCCAAAGCGAGCTGAAACAACCTAGATCTGGTATGATCCAAAGCGCTGCTGATTAAAATGTAATGTTATATAAGTTTATAATAGCTTTGACATAAAAAAAACAATGATTTTCAACTTTAAGGTAACAGATGACAGAAGCAGTAAAGTTAGTATCGTCCCAGCAATATGCACATCAAGGTATTCAGAGCATTGATATCATAACACTACAAAATGCTAGTGTCATATTTTAAATCTATCCAGGCTCCTTTCCTTTTACTACAGAAGTGCAAATTTTAAGATGTTCCTGGAAAATGAAATACTGCGGTCTTGAACCAAAAGATTAATACAATTTAAAAAGCTCTTTTGATCATATAGTGATACTCTCCTTGACCCCAGTCTAACTTGTTTGAATTGAAAAATAAATACATAATGCAAATCAGTGGCCAGTGGAGTAATACAATTCATTTCCTGCACTACAGGAATGATCCATAACTCACTGAAGACAGACTCAAGCCTCACATTTAAAACATACAAATGAATTAGAAATGCGCTAGCAGCAAAGTATTTGAGATTCCCATATTATGAGCCCTGTATTTGAAAGCTAGTTGCGAAATGCTATTCAAATACCTGCCTTCATGTGACAAGCGGCTACACACCATCTAAGAAATTCAAGTGTACAAATAAATTCAGTTCAAGCTCTGCACTTTTTCTCCTTATACCAATGAAATTAATTCACCGCGGGACAATTTCTGAAAAGATACCCCATGTTACTTACGACCTGGTCTTCATCTGAAAGTTATATTGGTATAACTATATTGGTTAGGGGTGTGATGTTTTGCCCATAGAATTATAGTGGAACAATCTCTAATGTGGGTGCTTATGCCAGCTAACTAACATCCCCTCTGTCTGGAGCCTCTAAAAAGATCACTTTTCTTCAAGCTGGTACTTCAGTGTAAGTGGTTCCATTCACTGCTGCACCACCTGGTGTCACTCATGATCTTACAGGGATCCTCATTACCACCCCCTGGCTATTTTGGCCCCTGTGATGGCTTGCCTCTGTTTACATCTTCTGCGGCCTGACCCTCCAGCCAAGTTCACTCTCCTTCCACAGTAACAAAAAAGTCCCACTAAAGAATCCATGCCAAAACAAATGATCCTTCTCCCTGTCTTGGGCTAAGCTGAAGTTTCCTGCTCTACACCTGGGCACTGCAGAGTTCTTCCTTCAATCCTTAAGCTGATCATTTTCCTCATAGGCCCTTCTTCCCAGCTGTCTTCCCCACTGCCTTCCACTCCTTGGGGACTCTGGCAGCTTCTCGCCAGGACCTCACTGGTTCTTACAGGAGCTATCTCAGGGCCTCTCACAAGAGCCTAACTTACTCCCTGTAGTTCCTTTCAGCCTGTCTTCACCAGGCTCAGCCCAGAGAGGGAATTCCCCTTGCTCCTCTCTCATGTCATCTCTGTGACTGTCTCAGTGAGTGGAAAGTGCTGCTGTTAACATCGCTTCAAATCGCAGCACCTCTCTCACTTTCACAGTTAATTTTGTCTCTACTTGTAGTTCTGCTAGTCGCCTGTTTTATGTTACAATTTTTTATGTTCTATGTTTCAAGTTTATAATGCTCAAATATCAAAACAACACTGAACCCACTTTATTCTTAATATGTGCTACAAAAATACTTATCTAGCCCATCCTCCTCTAAAGGACAGTAGCTAGTGTGCTCCAGAGGCCAGTCTAGCTGTCTAACATTCCAAGAAAATGACTCGAGCTGTTCAGTAATACAGCTGAGCTATACACGGGAACATTTATTACAAAGGCTCGTTGTCTGTCCTTTCTACAGTTCAGTGTTCGATAGGCCAACTGAACTTTGAAATCTTTGATCCAACAGGGTTGAAAAATATGTCCGTCATTTTCTAAAATACGAAAAAAATGTTGATTACAGCTTGTTTCACAGTGTACCTGCTACAGCTGCCAGGGAGGGAGAAAAAGGAATTTCAGCAACATCGAACCTGGTACCAATGAGCCTGCGCCCTATTGGAATGACCTGGCCTAAAGGGTCATTCTGAACTCAACTTCAGCTCTTTGCTGTTTGTTCATATGGTCTGCACACAGCAAGCCTCGTGGTCTAGGAATATGGCCTTGGTTTATGGCATTGAAATTCCTGGGCTCTAATCGCAGGACAACTGTAAAGGATGCAGCCAAAATTCTGGGATCTTTAAATTTTAGAGAGAGCACAGAAAGAAGCCACAAAAATGATTCAAAGCTGGAGAAAATGCCTTACAGTGAGACACAAAAAGAGTTCAATTTTCTTTGTTTATCAAAGAAAAGATTGAGAGATGACTTGATTACAGTGTTTAAGTACAATCACAGAGAGGAAATACCAGGTACAAAAGGGATATTTAATCTAGCAGTGAACAGCATAACAAGAAGCAATGGCTGTCAACTGAAGCCAGACAAATTCAAATTAGGAATCAGGCACTTTTTTTTTTTTTTTTTTTAACAGTGAGGGTGATTAACAATTGGAACAAATTACCAAGGTAAGTGGTGGATTCTCCATCTCCTGCTGTCTTCAGATCAAGACTCGGTGCCTTTCTGGAAGATAAGCTTTAGTTAAACATAAATTATTGAGTTTAACATAGGGGTAACTGGGTGGAATTCTATGGCTTGTCTTATACAGGAGCTCAGAAAGATCCCTTCTCTTAGTATCTATTCGTCTATGAAAACAGAAAGAGTTCCTGCAAGAAAGAGATATAGAGGTGAATCTTTCCTCATGTGAGATGGCACAAAATGGGGACATCGACTGCTAGGCTTTAATAAATCAGTTAATATGTAAAGATGAAATATCAGATTCATTCATCAAATGTTCAAGACATAACATTTTTACCTTAAAAATTCAGTGCAAACTACTTTACCCTGTTTTAAACAATTTGGCCCCATCTTTTTCCAGGCACTTTAAATGCTACATTCTATTCTAACATCTTTCTTTTGCCTAGGAGTTTGGATATATGTTTTTAAACTAAGCTCTCATATTATAATCTTATATAAATCTGGAAACTGTTAGCCCCAGAAAGCCCAGTTGGGATATAGCATGGAGAAACAGACAAAGAGACAGAACAGTTTTATTTTATAAACAATATCTTCTTCATAGACATCAGCCAGTTCTTTGCTATGAAAACATATAACTGCACTGCACTGGAAACCATTTAATTGAAATCAGTCATACGAGAAAAACAATATTTGAGCAATATCTGCAGCAAGTGCTGCATTCTAGCATAGCAAAAGTTCACAAAACTAAACATATTACCCAGCACTAAAATGGCTCATTTCCTTAGAGAAATATAGAATGGTCCTCTAGGAGGGAAAATGTCAGCTTACAGACTATCAAAACACAAAATAAAAGAGCATTCCTGAGTATCCATACAAACCATAAACCAAAGAGAAAACTGGAATGAAAATGAAACACCCAATTAAATAATGGAAAGATTTATATTTAAAATGCATACTTGAGAAACAAGAGCTCCTGAATAAAGCCTATCACCTCTCATATTTAGCTGTAATGCTCTGACAGACTATACCACTGTGTCCACACCCTACACACAATTGTAATAATGTTTGTACAAGGTCTGCCTTGTGAGGTATTATTTAAAAACTCATACTTTGCTGATCAATAATGTCCTTGCAAAATGCACATAGCAGTGTTATTTGTGAAGTTATAAACATAAGCAGAGATCATCACTAAAAGTGTTTTCCAGATAAGTCTGGGGAGTAGCCAAACCAATTGCTCAGAGACAAAGGGCAAGCTGACACCTTAGCCAGATGTAAACAAGATTGACCATTACCTGCTAAGTGGCTATTCTTTGGTAGAAACGGGTTCCGGGGCAAAAATCTACATCTTAGCAAAGAAATAACATGAAGTTTCCTTCCACACAGACTGCCTGGCGCCTTGCTCCCAGCTGGGAATGCTACTCAAAGGGGGACAGGACTATGAGAAGAAGGGGCAGACATCCTAAGACACCCCCTTTTTTCCCCTGTCCACCTCATTCGCCGCACCTGAGAAGACAGAAGGAGACAGTCATTGGACTCTGCAGGAGGGGTCCTGACCTGAAAAGTTTGGACAGTAACCTTGCTGGAAACATGTGGTGAGAAATCTTGCTTGAATGTGATATAGTTTGTTGAGTTAGGTACTATAAAGCATTTAATCTTTATTTTTCTTGTAACCCTTTCTGACTCTTATGCCTCATTACTTGTATTCATTTAAAATCTCGCTTTGTAGTTGTTAAACTTGTTTTACTGTTATAGCTAATCCAGTGTGTTCAAACTGAAGTATCTGGGTAACTATTTCAGATAATAAACTGTCATATTATTCCCTTAAAAGAATAACAGGCTTAATATATTTGTACTTTCCAAGAGAGGGCTGGACAGCACATGACATACATTTCTGGGGGAAGATCCAGGACTAGGAGTGTGTTGGGGTCACCCTGCAATATAACCAAGGCTGGTGAGAGCCAGGATGTAACTGGCAGTCTGCAGTTACGCAAAGATGCTCAGGGTGTGGCTTGCATTCTGGAAGGCTGTTTGTGAATGTCCAAGGTGGGATTTACTACAGCAAGACATTATAAGGCATCTAAGATCGCAGGGCAGGGGTGACACAGCCCCTCACTAGTCTGAACTGTATCCCTGATATGTCACAAGCTTTGGGAGGTATAGTTCCACCACTGACTTGTGAACATATTATAATAGAGAACTTCTGAGTCCTCTGAGAAAATACAATCTAAAATAGATGTACAAAGAACAGATTGGTCAGTCAAGGACAACTTATGTCCTATTGAATTTACTATGCTATTAAGATGTAAACAGTGCACACAAAGGTCTTGTATTATATGATTGTAGCTGAATAATTCTGAAGGGGATGGATCTACATCTTTGAACAAATTTCAAAGCACCCTAGAGAGATGACTTAGAATGAATCATATTCAATAGGCTAAGAATGATATATGCACATAAATAGAGACGGATGTTTGATCTCTTTCTCTCTCTCTATATATATATATATAGTCACACAGAGGATAGTATCAGGGGCCAAGCATATCTTAAAAAGCGTGTGAGTACATACTTAACTCTAGTTGTTTGTTCAGGACTGGAAAAAAGGCCACTTGACAACAACAAACATTTAGATGGCTTGAGAGACAGAAAAAGCTGCTGGGGAATGTATACACAACGGCGACTCCTGTTTGAAGTCACATTAAAGAATTATCTCCAAGGAAGATTAAAGAAGAACACCCAAGACTCTGGAAGATAAATCTGTATAAAAGGACACACTTTCTGCTTGTTACTAAAAAAAACTCCACCAAAACCCTTGTTTTTTTTTTTTCTTTAAAAGTGACTTCAGTGCTGAGGCAGGTTGCAGGTTAATAGCTCTGAAGACTGAAATCATATTTTTTGACAGAAAAAATACGTCAACAATAGCCATGCAATGAAATCATAGCTTTATTAATAATAGCTGTGGTGAAATCATAGCTTCATTAAAGTCAATAGTAAAACCTCTATTAACTTCAATGGAGTCAGAATTTCACCCCAGGTTTTTAAACTCCCCTCCCCACTGTAATCCATGACTTTGTCCCCTCAAGACAAGGCTACTATAATGTGCATTACTTGGGGCTACAACTTAAATCCATTTGCAAGCTAAAACTAGTGCAGAATGTGGATATGCAGAGTGCCTCACCACAAATATCTTCATCCAGTGCTCCATGATCGTCACTGACTGCCTGTGGGTTTCCTAGGGGGAGTTTAAGGTGTTAGTAGTGAGCTATAAACCCCCAGTGGCACTGAGTCTACATACCTGAGGGACAGCCTTTTTACCCTGTGACATGCAAAGATTTACAAAGGTGCTTAAACTGGACTCTCCTCAGCAAAAAAGGGAGCTTTGCAGAGGGGGTAATCAATACATTCATTTAATTACAAGTTTGTTCTTGTTATGATAGTCATTGAAGTACCAGGCCCCTTTGTGTAATTGTCTAGATAACTATAAACCATGCACTGTTTTCTTACTCCATAGGATAGAGCTGCATGGAATTAAATTACTGAACATCATTCCATGACTATATGAGTAGTGTTTGAAAGAGACTATTTGCTGCTGGTGGTGACTGCCAGTTACTCTGCTTAGGAATCACTTTGATTCCAGAATAGAGTGTTCACATGGGAGAGTTATACCAGAATAGTAATAGTGGAATAGTTATTCTGCTATAGTTGGGAAATTCCCCAGGCAGACAAGGCTAACACAGCATTCTCCCCTTCTCTACAGGGAGATGTGCTGCCTCCATCCAGGAAGCAATAGATGAGCTCATGACTTGAGCTTGAATCCCTAGATGCCAGTGGATTGTGTTGTTGCCACTAGACCACCTGGCTAGCCCATAATTAGATGACTATAATTCTAAAAATGTAACCAAATAATATTTGTGTGTGTTTCAGCTGTGTAATTACAATGGAATTACTAATAAATTGCCTACAACTTTCATGCAATTATAGCCACTTTGCAAGCAGGATATACACAGACTAAGTGGTCCAGCTTGCTATGGCAGGGATAAATCAATGGATATATTTAAACCAGGGAATTTAAGAAATTGGGCCTTCCATGAAGAAATGATTCCTTTGTTTCTGGAACAAGGGGCAAGATTTTCAGACTGTACCTTTGGATGCAGAATGCAGCAGCTCTCAGCAGTGTGGACTGCTGGCACCAAGGTGTTGGCAAGAGAATTCTGTGATTACCTCTGGGGAATGTTACTATTATCTTTGCCAGATAAAGCACTGGCAATTTGCAGCAAATGTATTCTGAATCCTGGCCTATCACCAGGTTACAAAAACTGGTGTGGCAGGGAAAGATAGGAGGCAGCAAACTGCAATTTTTTCAGCAATATATATTAACTGGAAATTCTGCAAGCCAGCTGTCTGTGTGCATATAGATAATTATATAGACATGCTGCACATCACATGACACTGAGGAAAACCTCATTTAGCCACCTGTATCCCACTTTAATATGCGTAACTGTCTATAGATTTTCAGAACTGATCATTCCTGCAGTGGATTCTCTAGAACAGTAAAATATAAGAGCCCATGATGCCTCCTCACCTCAGTGTATTGTTGGCTTGCTCCCTCTGAGAAAAGAGGTATGACTGCACCTGTTCTCGCTCTGTGCTGGGGCCCCACATTTGGCCCCTTTATACTTTCGTTTTGTATCCACGGCCCGGAAAGCAGCTGGATTTCCCCACCCAGAAATTCCCCTTGGGCAGCCCCTAGTTGCAAGGTGGGCCTGATGTTGAAAGGAGATGTCTTAGGTTGAGGGGAAGGTATATGACCAGGACCTACTGTGCTTCAGCTATTTTGCAAGACAGAACCTTGGAGACTGTTTCAGACAGGTGTAAGTTAGAACATCTCTGAGCGCTCTAGATCAAGCCAGGGGTCCAAGAGGCAGCTACAGAACCCTAGAGGTGCTAACATGGCACAGAGCCACCTATGATCCCCTTCTCCATCAGGCTGTGCCTGTTGATTGGCACACCCCAGAATCGGGGCCTGAGTGTGGTGTACTGTTCAGAGTTGCCCAGTTTGTCTATCACTCTGGAAGTTATTAGAATCCCCTAGAGCTGAGTATTGTCCCCTAATGGTGGCAATACTTGTGCTAAGCCTGATTTGGGGCAGGAATGAAGTTCTCAAAGAGCCCTGTGATGACTACACCCTGAACCCCACAGCCCAGTCTCATCATCAATCACCGCTGACGTGGTGGGGCACAGGCAAAAGCTCTCTAAGATACAACTATCACAGATACTTATATGTCCTCTATTACCATAGTATCTGCGCACCTCACAATTCTCAATGTATTTATCATCAACTTTATGAAGCAGGGATGTGGTCAGGGCCATCCTTAGGCATACACAGCATACGTAGCTGCGTAGGGCACCCGAAAATTTGGGGCACCTCTGGGTCTTGGTGTCCATCCTCCCGCCTCTCCCTATCCCTGTTCTGACCCTTCCTGCAGGCTCCCACAGCTGGCTGCTGCAGCCTAGTGAGTCTTCCTCCGGAGGGGATCTAGTAACTTAAAAGTGAAAAAGCCTCCAGCCTGCCAGATCTATTAGTACAACATTGAAACTGTTAAAGAGCCATTCAAGTGATAATGAAGCCATTTAACAGGCATTTGCCAACCCCAAGGTATATACTGTCAGTTTCTGACTTTACTAACAAAAACAGTTGCGCATTACTGTCAGATTTACTCAGAACATGTTAGTCTACATGACCTTAGTTTAAAATTTGCTTTAAAAATATTTCATTAGTGTGCGGCTGAAGATGATAAAATCACATCTCTAAAAAAATCCTTGCATAGATTTTTAGATGTACAATCTGAGTATTCATCTTTAGCCTTAAATGCTTGGATCTTCAGACATGTAGTTTTTTAAATAAATCCTTCAAAAGACCACCCTTATCTAAAATACACATTTTAATTTTAATTACTATAGTGCAAAAAACTTGCTTCTTCCTGTCCTTTCTGGTCATCACTTTCTCCGCCGACTCTCCCATTGAAGAGAGCCCGTAAGGGACAACATCCCTTTCCTTCCAGATAGCTGGACAAATGAGTTTCCCTTTCTTTACTTTTGACTATTTGGTGAACTAGTTTTAAGAGAACCCTCCAGCAAAATCAGTACCTTAGTAAGATATAAAATTTTTGTTATGTCTAAAATCTTTGGAAACATATTTTTTAAAGTTGGTGAAATTTCATAAACGTGTTTATTGTTATGGAGATCACACAAAGTAAATTAGTGTTACCTTTTTCTAAAAGCAATGAACATTTTTATGAACACACTAAACCTATGTGACTGATTAATTTAAAATAATATCTTTGTTTCAGTGACTTAAATATGTAGTAATCTGGAATGATTACTTTATGAAGGCTTAAGAGTACATTTAAAATATAAAATCAGCTTAGAAATACTGATTAAGAAAATGTAAATCAGAGAAAAGCTGCATCATGTATTCCATAATATTTAATGTTGTATTCAGCAGGACAGCTGACTTGCCCTTACTACAAAGTTTTTGCAAATAAATCTCTGACAAACTTCAGGGCATATCAAAAGACCTGAGACTGACATTTTTTTATTTCCAAGTTTAGTGCTTTTAATTAGGGACCTTCTGCGTGTCCAGTCTTCACCATCTGGCATGCAGTGGAAAACATGCTCCATTTTCTTTAGAAAGAAGTGCAGAAGAGTGTTTTTTTTCAAATGTCATTTGCTTCATTTGGGTTCAGGAATTTGGTTGGAAGGGGGTGAGCAGGGAGAGGGGAGGGAGACAGTGGGGAGAGGGCAGGGCCTGGGCAGAGTGGGGGTGGGCTCTGGGGCAGAGCAGGGGTGGAGTATGAGCAGGGCCACAGGCAGAAGAGGAGCTAGCCTCCCCAAGCGGTAGCTTCACCCAGCACCCATGACAGCAGGTAAGAGCGGGTCAGCTCCTGCACAACCAGCACGCGCTGCAGTCTCCTTAGGCATGAAGCAGAGAGTATGGGGGGTCTCTGTGGGGAACAGTGACTCTCCATCGCTGTGAGGAGGGCCGGGCGGCTCGGTATCCTTTGCTGCCTTGGCCCCTCCACCTCCGGGCTGCGAGCCCGGGCTGCTGTTGGGCATAGGGTCGCCAGTTTAATAATACTGTGTAGGGCCCCATAAATCTTCAGGATGGCCCTGGATGTGGTAATGCCTCCACTGTACAGATGAGGAACAGAGGCACAGGGAGATAAAGTGACTTGCCAATGGCTATACAGGAAGTCTGAAGCAGAGGAGGCAACTTCACCCAGGCTACAGGCTATTGCTCTCACCACAGGACCCTCCTCCTTCTCTTAGAAGTGCCATAGTTTTGTCCTACTCCTGTGAGGGCTTTGAAGATAGATTTATCCCAAATCAGAAAGCCACTTAAATTCTCTCCCATTTTATTTATCCCCTAATACCAAGACAGAAATATTTCCCATTTCAATTTTTCACTGTAAAGTCAATTCATTTATAAAATTGTTCTTAATGTTGCTGAATATATCATAACTATGTGTGACAATTTCAAGTTATAAGAAATTCAACCATCATCCACTGTATTTGTTTGTTTGGTGTCATAAATCTTCTAGTGGAATAAATAAGGCTTTTATACAGAGTTCAGACTAGACTCCTGGAAAATCCTATTAAAACTCTTCTTTGCCAAAGTCAGTTACATGTATAGCTTGAAATCATGTCCCTTTGTAAAATACCAGAATAATATAAAAGCTTTTGGTTGTTTTTACTGTTTCAGTTTGTTGAGAAACAGTTCAGTGTCTATATAATGAAAGGACATTTAGGGGAAGATTCTGCACTGTGCCTCCTGAGAACCTAGAGATTTAAGCCACCTTTGTGCTGCCTGGATTCTGGATGGTTGAAGAGGTCGAAATGAACCAAGGGATGCTCTAATTTACCATGGTGTATCCAGGGCTACCTATGTAGTCTAAGACATAGTCCAGCTCTGAGCAAAGTCCCAGGGGCGAATAGTGGCACGAGGGGCCAAGAACTACAACTCCCATGCACTGCACAGAAGCTCACACAGAAATTAATGCCAGCTCAAAACATTTCAGTTCAGGAATGTCCAAATGATTTGTTTCAATCAAAAATGTCAAAACTAAACATTTTAACATTTTCAAATTGAAATTTTTTCTGAACTTTTCATTCTGTGAAAATCTTTGATATTTTGATCTTTTGTCTAGATTCAAGATGAAAACAAACGTTGAAAGATTGGAATTCCCCATAGGACAAAAATTCTGTTTTTCAGTCAACTCTAGATATTATTTGCATCATGCTTCTTTAAAAATGCTAAATGACCTGGCTAATCACTAAATTGGGAATTCTAAAATAAATTTCCTCTGAGTAAGTTGTCGCTCCACTTTTTGAAAGTCTATAAGTCTATATGGCACATACGGGGTGCCAAAGGTGTTTGCATTTATATTCAGTCAATAGGTTCTTTCTACTCCCAAAGCATTTTTGCTATATATGGGTCCTAACACTTTTATGTAAGGGAAGGTGGAAATACAGCTCTATACTCTTATAATTAATTTCACAAGTCTGAAATCTTCTCAGTTTTCTATTTATAAACATGACATTGTAATTTGATTTTTCAAAAGCCAGTCTGAATTTTACTGTGGGAGCTCTGTGTTCTATAAATCTTTAGCACAAATCAGAAAAGTCACCCAATGACTTCAGAATTGAATGGCTATCAAAGCTCTGATTCAACAAATCCTTGACCACAGACTTAAATTCTACTGATTTAAATGAGATTTAAGCATGTGTTCAAAGTTAAGCACATGCTTAAGTGCTTTGCTGAATAGAGATAGACATAAGCACGTGCTTATGTGTTTTGCTGAATCAGGCCATAAGGAAAGCTTACAGACATGAGTCTGCTGTCAGTCCTGGTCTACCCTGGGGGATGGGCTCAATCTAAGTTACGCAACTTCAGCTACATGAATAACGTAGCTGAAGTCGACGTACTTAAATAGTCTTACCATGGTGTCTTCACCGCGGTGAGTCGACTGCTGCCGCTCCCCCGTCGACTCTGCCTGCACCTCTCGCGACGCTGGAGTATAGGACTCGATGGGAGAGTGCTCGGGGGTCAATTTATTGCATTAGACTAGACGTGATGAATCGATCCCTGCTGGATCAATCGCTGCCCACTGATCTGGCGGGTAGTGTAGACATACCCTTATTTACACAGGTGCAACTCCTATTCCCATCAGTGGTAGTTGTACCCATGTAACTGAAAGCAGAGGTTGCCTCTGGTAACTAAACAATGTAATTTGAGAACTTGAACTATTAGTCTTGTTATGTAAACAGAGCTCATGAAAAGGGTGTCATAATATTTTAATGAAAGGAATATCCATAAAAAAAAATACCACTTACACTGTAAGAAAAGAACTGCTAAAATCTTTCCTGTGCTTGAGTCAGTGCAGTTCAAAGCTATACCATGCAAACCTATTAAATGAAAACTGAATAAACCTGTTAGGCAAATGAAATGAACCAAGGGTGAAATGGTAAAATCTAGTAAGAACTATTTTAAAAATACACCCCCAAAACTCCCTGCTAAATGAATACATCTTTTAGTGTTACATTTTTTAGCATGTGATCTCTCTCTCTATACTCTTCTACTACATACAGTATATAATGAAATCCCTTTCAGTAATGGATACAGGAATAAATCTATTCACTAGGGTATTAATTAGGGCTGTCAAGCGATTAAAAAAATTAACCATAATTAATCACATAATTAATTGTGCTATTAAACAATAAGAGAATACCATTTATTTAAATATTTTTGATGTTTTCTACATTTTCAAATATATTATTTCAGTTACAACACAGAATACAAAGTGTACTGTGCTTATTTTATATTTATTTTTATTACAAATATGTGCACTGTAAAAAACAAAAGAAATAGTGTTTTTCAATTCACCTAATACAAGTACTATAAAGCAATCTCTTTATCATGAAAGTTGAACTTACAAAAGTAGAATTATGTACAAAAATAACTGCATTCAAAAATAAAACAATATAAAACTTTAAAGTCTACAAGTCCACTCAGTCCTACTTCTTGTTCAGCCAATCGCTAAGAAAACAAGTTTGTTTGCATTTTCAGGAGATAATGCTGCCTGCTTTTTGTTTACATTGTCCCCTGAAAATGAGAACAGGGGTTCTGATGGCACTGTTGTAGCAGGCGCCACAAGATATTTATGTGCCAGATGCGCTAAAGATTCATATGTCCCTTCATGCTTCAACCACCCTTATAGAGGACATACATCTATGCTGATGACGGGTTCTACTCAGTAATGATCCAAAGCAGTGCGGACTGACACATGTTCATTTTTATTATCTGAGTCAGATGCCACCAGCAGAAGGTTGGTTTTCTTTTTTGGTGGTTCGGGTTCTGTAGTTTCCACATTGGAGTGTTGCTCTTTTAAGCCTTCTGAAAGCTTGCTCCACACCTCATCCCTCTCAGGTTTTGGAAGGCACTTCAGATTCTTAATCCTTGGGTCGAGTGCTGTAGCTATCTTTAAAAATCTCACATTGGTACCTTCTTTGCATTTTGTGAAATCTGCAGTGAAAGTGTTCTTAAAATGAACAACATGTGCTGGGTCATCATCCGAGACTGTTACAACATGAAATATATGCAGAATGAAGGTAAAACAGAGCAGGAGACGTACAATTCTCCCCCAAGGGGTTCAGTCAAAATTTAATTAATGCATTATTTTTTTAACAAGCATCATCAGCATGGAAGCATGTCCTCTGCAATGGTGGCCTAAGTATGAAGGGGCATATGAATGTTTAGCATATCTTGCAATGCCAGCTATAAAAGTGCCATGCGAACACCTTGTTCTCACTTTTAGGTGACATTGTAAATAAGAAGCAGGCAGGATTATCTCCCATAAATGTAAACAAATTTGTTTGTTTTAGTGATTGGCTGAACAAGAAGTAGGACTGAGTGGATTTGTAAGCTCTACAGTTTTACATTGTTTTGTTTTTGAGTGCAGTTATGTAACAAAAAAAATCTACAGTTGTAAATTGCACTTTCACGTTAAAGAGATTGCACTACAGTACTTGTATTAGGTGAATTGAAAAATACAGTTTCTTTTGTCATTTTTACAGTGTAAATATTTGTAATAAAAATAGTAATATAAAGTAAGCACTATACACTTTGTATTCTGTGTTATAATTGAAATCAATATATTTGAAAATGTAGAAAAACATCTAAAATAGTTAATACATTTCAATTCGTATTTTATTGTTTAAACAAATCTACAGTGCAGTACTAATATCATCCCTCTTTCCCTCACAAATCGACTATGAGGTGGGAAAACCAACCTCTCCCATTCAAACTCTCTAGGTAGAGTGGAAAAAATTATTGTCCCTCCCTATTCGCCATTCTGTTTCATATCAGAGACCCCACCTTCCAGATATAAAGCCCAAATTTACTTTCATCCAGTTCACTGCCATTGTCCTGTTCCTATACCAAACATGGACTGGTCACAAAGCTTGCTTATACACATCAGATGTGGTCATCATAAGATAGCTAAGGTCAGCTTTAAATAAGGTCTCATACACACAGTGCCCCCTAGTGGCAGAACAGTATAATACAGTTTAGCATTCCATTACATCTCCCCTTTAAGTTCTATTTTCCTACCATTTACAATATTACATTATTATGCAATATTTGAAGTTCAATATGTATCAGTCTGCTAAGTGTCTCTGAATTGTACTGATTTTCCAATTACATGACCTGAATTACATGACTGCTTGCATCTGCATTGACCATTGTGTGTTTATTCACATCACAGTACTTGAGAACTGGAGCTATTGAGATCATTTCATTTACCTTTGTAAGGAGAATGTCTTTATTTGGCCCCCATAGCCAAGATGTGTTAGAGTTTAACAGTTCATTTAGTGGCTTTGTCACTGCAGAAAAGTCTTTTAGGTACTGACAAAGATAATTTGCCATTCCCAGTATATGTCTCAGTTCTGGTACATTAGTTGGTGCATTCAATTCTCTAATTGCTTTTTCTGTCCCAGGGCTAGGCTAATTCCATCTTTGTTTATTGTCTGTTCCAAAAACTTGATTTGGGGTATGTGGAAAATGCATTTTTCCTTGTTTAGCTTCAGTCCAGATTGTCTGATTAGGTTTAGGACTTTGTTGAGGGTTTTGTTGTGTTCTTCCAATGATGATCCATATATCAGAATATCTTCCATGAAAGCTACAACTCTATTTGTGTTCATTAACAGTTCAGCCATTTTTTCTTAAGAAAATTGCAGGTGCACTGGTAATCCCCAAAGGTAATCTTCAAAAGCAAAATCTCCCAGAGGATATGATAAATGTTGTCAGGTTGGCACTTTCTTTGGCTAAAGGAATTTTCCAGAATCCACTTGAGGCATCCAGCTTAGAGAATACCATAAATCCTTTCACTTTGGGGAGGAAGTCATTCAGTGTTGAGAGGATATGTTTTTTCTCATAACAGCTTCATTAAATCTTTTAAGAACCTTTATAACCAGTACCCCTAGGCACATCATGCTATTAGCTCAGAGCTTTTCTCAATTATGCCAACCCACTCCATTTTCTTTAATTCAGTTTCCACTTTATGGAGTAATGGGATAGGAATCCTGCAAGGTGTATGTAAGTTATATGGTTTACCATTGTCTCTTAAGGTTAGTTGTACTGAATGTCCTTTCAAAAATCTAATATCAACAAATATTCCATTGAGTTCTTCCATCTCTCTCACTGGGCCCATCATGGCTGCCATGCTGTGGCTGAGAAGGCTACTGGTCTGTAGTCCTTTGATCACATACATTCTGAATGCATAAGCTTTTGTCTTTATAAGTTCTCTCTGTGGTGAACTGGCCCATGCAGTTTAGAATACATCCAGGCCAAGTCAGAGCTGTGTCAGGTGACTTCAGCTCTGGGAGGGTTTGAAGGTGATTGTAAGTCCCTTCTGAGATGTCTGTGACATCTGCTTCTGAATAAATATTAAAGTCAATAGTCTTGCCAGGAATATTCAGTTTCTCGCTCCAGGCAGGCTCAATGTCATCACAAGTGATACATCCCAGAAACAATGGTTCTTGGTTGTCTCTAATTTGACTCACCTCCCTGACTGCTTTGGTGCCTGTCCAAGTTTCACACATTTATTACACCATATGCCTCTGGCTGGACACACACCATCTCTAGCGATATAATTTTTTCCACACCTTGTGCATGTAGGCTGGAATTTGTCCCTTTTAGCCTGGGAGTTCTCTCTCCTTCCCTACAGGGTTTTATGATAATGACTTTTAATACTCAAGTATCTGTTTACAGTTTCAGTTTTTTCAACTTTGTCAACTTGCTCTAGGTTTTGCTGTCTCATCAGCTTAGATTGCTTTGCTCCCTGTACAGCTGTGGCTAGGGTTAAATCTCTCTTCAGTTGTAGCTGCTGTGAAATTTTGTTATCTATCAAACCAATAACCAGCCAGTCTCTGATATTTTAAAGTTTTGCTGTCCCAAAATCACAGTTGTCAGCCAATGTATGTAATGTTTTTTATAAAACATTCAACATTTTCCCCTGGTTCTTGAATTCTCTGGTGGAAACGTGCTCTTTCATAAACCATATTTCTCTGAGGTATAAGGTATGCATCAAACATATGCAGAACCCTTTCACAGTCATTTTTGTGACTGTCTTCAGTAAAGTCAAGGATTTAAAGATATATTTTACCTGCTTCCCTACAGCATAAATTAAAACAATACCTGTAATATCTCAATTTTTTGTGCAGCTGGATAGCAATGCAAAATCTTGAAAATATTATTTCCAGATTGTCCATTCTGAAGGTTTATTAAAACTGGAGTTATCTGGGACATTGAAGAGTGCCATGTTGATGGCATCCTGCAACCTTTGTTCCTTCTCTTTCTGTTCCTAGTTTACTTCTGACACCATGTCATATTCCCATACCAGATATGGACTGGTCAAAGATCTTGCTTATGCACAGCAGATATGTTCATCATATGATACTTTATGGCTAAGATTAGCTTTATATAAGGTATTGTACACACAGTTCCACCTCCTAGCAGAACAATGTAATACAGTTTAGCAGTCCATTACCCCCATTGATTTAAATTAGAATAGTGAGTGCTTGGCTCTTATGAAAATCAGGCCTATCAGGCTAGAAGCTTAGGGTTTTTTGTACACTAATATATGCAAATGTGCAGCTCAATGAATACATGTTTTGGAAAAACAACACTGAAAATCTCTATTACATGCACATTTACTCTTTGCAAATAGCCAATATTTTACTGTGTAAAGGCTTTTGGATTACTGCTATTCTCCTTGTCCCTTTGTTGCCATAATAAACTGCCTGTGAATCAGACTTCAAAAGAGAAAGTCCCCGGCCCGAAGAGCAGAACCTTAGTCTGACTCTCAGAACAATACCTCCCTTTCCTTGCTGTAAAGACTCACACTTCACACTCGTGGGGGAAGGGATGCCTTGTCTTCAGGCTGAGTAATCAGCTCTATTACCAGAGGAGCAGCCACCCCCTACCCACCAGTCCCTACTAGCTTATAGCAATATTCCTTATAGTAGGGCATCACCACTGGGTGCCTTCATTATCATGAGCCCATCCTGTGCTTAGCATAAATATTGCCAGCCACAGACCTACTTTTCCAGTAAGTTATTAGATATGCCATGTTAGCTAATCTGCCATAAAATATTTATCACCCTACAGGGGTTAGAAGAACGACATGCTGCTCTTGCAAAAGAATGAACAAGAAATGTGATGATTTCCTTGACAGGCCTGGACTGCTTTTGTGAATTCAGCAACATTAAGGCACAGCAAAGCAGAGCCTCTCTGCGCTTTAGCTAGTGCACATCAGTTTATCAGGTTAAAAATATCCATGGCTCTAGTCAGCAAACATAAGTATGTTATCCTCCTACTTGTGATCTGAAAGGCCAGCAATCCTACTCCACTGGATTTCATTTGGAGCAAGCCTGGGCCCAAAGTTAAGATCAGCCATAAGCACAGAATGCCCCCGAAAATACTGCACCCAGGTATTTGCATCCTGAGTTTCTGAATTAATTAACAGAGTACTTCCCCTTCCCTATTTGTATGTTTCTGGGTGTACACGTCACTCACTGTATACACTGTGTAAGTATTTTTGAATCCAGGCAATTCACAGAACACCACTGTTCTTCCATTTCTTCTGCTGGTAATAAATATAATGCAAAATTGAAACATAGTGCACATCTTGCAGAATGTAGCTCCTAGGGAAGGCAAGACATTGTTTTCTGGTACTGGTATATGTCCCTCTAACTGGGTGGCTTGCCCCTTTGTAGGCCAGATGCCTGGGCCCAGTTGCCGCCGATTATTGAAAAGGCACACCAAAGAGAGATCAGCTGTTCCCTTATAAAGGGCAGCAGAAAGCTGCAGTGTGTGGGGGAAAGCTCAGGAAACTATAAAGAGTGAGAAAGGCTCTTGCAGGGAAGACCCTAAAACCAGAGGAGTTGCCCCAGCTAGAAAGGATTGGGAGTGGCCTGCTAAAGCAGAGAAAACCCTGAGACAGTAGAAGGGTTTAGGGGCTGAAGAATTTGGCATTTATTTTTGAACTTTAAGTTAATAAACCAGACCCTAAGGAGGGCCGTTGTTAATGGACTTGAAAAAGTTCCTATTGAGGAACCAAGAGGGAAAACTGAGGCAAGGTGCCGCTTGTAGGGCTGCCCTAAAGCCACAAGGGGGTGGCCTAAAGGAGACCACTCCTTTGCCAGTTCTAATAGATTTTTCACTTTTAAACTGTCAAAGCGAGTAAACTAAGTACTCCCAGAGGAAGGAATTAAATGTCCAAGGCAAAGCTGAAGGCACTTAACCTGCTTGCCATACATCCTCTGAAGAAGATCAGTAAAGGATAACTGATGTCAGTTAACTGATATTATTATGAAGTTTCTAGTGTTATAAATATTTGAAGAGACTTTTCTATTTTGAAAGGGTTTGGAGTTAACAACATTCCCTGTAGTGGAACAATGAAATCATTAATGGGCAGTCAAACATTTCCATTTCTATTTGTGTCCTTGCTGAACCATGTGTTTCCTGTATACACCATTACTCCATTTTGGATGGGATTTGGCAAACAGATGAGGAACTCAGATACCCATATGGTGAAAACATGTTATCATAACATACATGTCACTGTGAGAGAATAAATGAGGAGTAAATAATACACAGACAACATTTCCCATGGATGCTCAATAAGGGAAGATGGGGACTGTACATTTTATGGATGTACAGAGTGTCTGGCCTTAATGATGGCCCAAAATAGCATGAATGTCTCTTTGGAAATCCTTAAACTTCTGGTATTTGTTACCTAAGACAAAATGACAGTATGTGAACAAAGCTGAAAATACATTTGATTGGAAATATGCCTGGAGAAGTGGATAGGTGCATGATACAAATCGAAAAAATCCCCAAAAACTACTATGAAGAGTTCAAACATACCAAAGGAAAATTCACTGTATTGTGCCCTCCCTTACAAAATCGTGTTGTTATGGTACTGTGTTTACTTCATATACATTTCAGATTTACTCCATGGGTCAAATTTGGCCCTCACATGTGTGAGCACACCCCCGAAGCAAACAGAGCAATGTGAGCATGCTTATACTAAGATAGAATTTGTCCCCAAAGGTACAACAAGATAAGAACATGCAGGTTTTCCAGTAAGTTATTACCCACTCTAAAATAAACACTACCATGGTTATGAGAAGGCAGCCGTATATTCGCTAGAATGCAGTCATTTAGAGGATTCATCTGAAATTCATGTAAAATCCTTCTTCTCTGTGTACCAACTAAATTAGTCTATTACTTTCCTCTTGCTTTGTGGTACGTGCCTCACTATGCTCAAAATCTTTAGATTTCAAGTACAACATTAGAAAAAGGGTGTGTGTGAGGGGGGGAGATGAACACACAAGTTTTATATTTTCCCATGAAAAATGTATATAGCGTTGACCTTTTGAATGCATTTCTGCTGGCGGGTATAAGAGTGTTGTCTTTCCATCAGAAGATCTGATATCACAGCTCCATGAAAGAGAGAAGGAAACTTTCTGTTTTACATTAGAGATGAAAAACTTTGACTGCGAAAAGGGTCAAACTTCTCAAAATGATTTAATAGGCAGCAGGTTTAAAATAAACATAAGGAAGTTCTTCTTCACACACTGCACAGTTAGCCTGGGGAACTCGTTGCCATGGATGTTGTGAAGCCCCAAAGTATAAACTGGGTTCAAAAAAGAATCAGTTAAGTTCATGGAGGTGGGTCCATCAAGGCTATTGGCCAAGATGGTCAGCAACCCCATGCTCTGGGTGTTCCTAAACTTCCAACTGGCAGAAGCTGGGGCTGGACAACAGGGGATGGATCACTCGAAATTTCCCTGTTCTGTTTGTAGCGCTGACAGACCCTGGTCATTGTGGGCCAGGTTCAAACCTGGAAGCTCTGGAGCTTAATGCACAAGCCTCCACTGCATGAGCTAAAAGAGACATCTCTTTTAGCCAAGGCTGTAGCAGACTCATCAATCTCTAGCTGGTCTAGCCGTCACTAGAAGGGGACAGAGTGCCACACCAAGCAGCCATGGATTACATGTCATTCCCTCTGAAGCATCCAGCACACATTCGTAGAAGATTATAATTTAGAAATGTTCCTTCATAAGGGACAGTATTATGAACATAGCAATTTGGAGATGTTCCCTGGAGGCGGGGGGGAGGGAGGGAATATCACATGGCTGTATGCAGCAGTTCACCAGAGTTGCTCTCCAATTTGTTTTATTCCTTTCTCATTCACTGGCTTGTTATTTAATGAACCTGAAGATCATCACAGCTACTGTTGGAAGACAGGATACTGTGTTAGATGGACCTTTGGGCTGAGGTAGTGTGACTGTTCGTATGACTCTAAACCAGGTATTACAGCACAGCTAACTATGAGACATGAAGAAGTATTGTGTAAAGTGCTCTGTGCTCCTCATGAAAGAAGGAAAAAAAAGATAAGCACAACATAGCAGGCCACAGGGGTGCAAATGGAAAACATAATACAAATTTGATTCTGTTGGGTTCTACCCATTGGCAATTCCCACTGAGACCAAACAGCTCTGACAAGACAGGCGGAATGGAGTCAGCACTGGTTTTGCAGTCCCAGCTCTGCAGCACTAATGGCGGAAGAATATGCCTCCTGCTTTCTTCTTGGAGGTGGGCTGGATATGTTGAGGGGATCTGAGGAATGCAGATCCAGTCAGCAGAGAGCCAGGCCTGCCCTTCTGGGAGCTGCAGAGAGCCTGCCTGAGTCCTGTTGTGCCACCGACCGGACTTTTTAATGGCCCGGTCAGCGGTTCTGACCGGAGCTGCCAGGGTCCCTTTTTGAAAGGAGACGCCTGGCAACCCTATTCGGATTAGGCCTGCATTGAACAAGGACGTTATATTGGCAGCTATGTAATGATGGGAACATCCCACAGTTGCCTTTCTCCACCCTGCAGCTCCTGGTTCCATTTCAGTTTTACTGTGCTGTTATACCCCTGCCTACTGCACGGTGGAGGAGACGATGTTCTTCTGTTTTTACTTTCTCCTTCTCTACTTGCGCGGCTAATCAGTACATTTCAGAGCCTGGTGTCTAATTTAAAGTTCTCACAACGTTTGCTCATCCTGAGAATTGCATAATCTTTTTTAGTAGCTAAAATGAATCTGGGTGCTGAATATTCATGCTGTCTTTAGTATATGTGGCTAGGTCAACTGACCGGGTTACCCCAAGCAGCAGATAATGGACCAGATCCTCAGCTGGTGTAAATCAGTGTAGCCTCTTAGATCCATGCCAATATATACCACCTGACAATCTGGCCCACATTTTGGTATGAGGGCTAAGCTACACTCCAGACACTGTTTTTAAAAAACAATATTTCATTGCTACTGGATACCAGGCTTAACTTTATAAAATGTAATATTTTGAATCCATCCTTTTTCCAAGCCAGATTCCTGAATATCCAGCCTTAGTAACAGCACTAATATTTATTGCAATCTTCCTACACTACCCAAGGAAAAGAAACCAGAGAGGCTGAGAAACCTGGCATGGCAAATAAAACAAGTAACAATAGACAGTTGTGTAGCACAATTTATTTTCATTGATGAGGGGAAATGCCAGGAGAGATTTAATACCTGGGGAGTGGTGTCCAATTCTTTTGTCCTGAGGCTTTTCAATCATTACAGGCTAGCTGAGATTTTTATGAGATGAGACTGAATCCTTAGTCTATCTTTAACTACACAGCATCAAACCACAGGCTGAGGAAACTGGATAAAATACACTTCATGACAACACTGCAGCATCTCTCTGCAAATGTCAGCCCTATAATTAGCAATTCAGTTATCATTAATTGTGGGAATGAGTTACTAAACATCAATCAATACTATTTCCATGTAGCCGGAATGTATATATTTTATAGAACCTAATGTGTAAGCCATATGAAATACATAAAGTGTACCCCATTTTCCATTACATTTGTCAAATGCCTGACCCCTTTTCCAACAAATGTAAATAGTTGAGCCCAGCTGTATTATGATCAGACAACTACCAGATGGGGGACTATGTGGAACAGTCAGTGAATACATTAGCTATTTGTCTCTATAAACATGCTTTTAAATTGTGATAGGTCATGAGGGAAGACAAAGGTGTATTCACTCCCAAAGCCATAGGGCCATATTATAGCGAGTCTCATATGATAGCGAGTCTCTTGTCAAAAAACCACACAACTGGAAAGGCCTGGGTATTTCAGGTTGGGATGAGGTGCACTGGCAAAGTTACATTTCATAGATGCTAAGGCCAGAAGAGACCATCGTGATCAACTAGTCTGACCTCTACCATAATCTAGGCCATAGAACTTTAATTCCTGTTTGAACCAGAACATCTTTTTTAGGAAAACATCCAATCTTGATTTTAAAATTCCCAGTAATGGAGACTCTACCACAGTCCTTGGTAAACTGTTCCAGTAGTTAATTACCTTCTCTGTTAAAAAATGTACTGCTTATTTATAGTCTGAATTTGTCAGCTTCCAGCCATTGGATCTTGTTATACCTTTGTCTGCTAGACTGAAGAGCCCATTATCAAATATTTATTCCCCATGTAGATACCCTTAACTTTCTCTTTGTTACACTCCATGAGCTCAATCTATTTATTTTATCATTATAATCCTTTAATTATTCTCGTGTCTCTTCTCTGAACTCTCTCCAACTGATCAACATTCTTCTTGAATTGTGGACACGAAAACTGGACACAATAATCCAGCAGTAGTCACACCAGTGCCAAACACAGAGGAATTATAACCACTCTATTCTCAATGAATATTACCCGATTTATACATCTGAGGATCACATTAGCCTTTTTGGCCATAGCATTGCACTCAAAGTTCATGTTCAGTTTATTATCCAGCATGGCCTCCAAGTCCTTTTCAGAGTGACTGCTTCCCAGGATAAAATAAAGAAAATGATCTTGAATGCTTATGGATCAATGTCCGAACAGATAAAGCACAAGATCAGATATTAGGTGGTGTCTCTGCCACATGTTACCTGGATTGCCTTGGGCAAGATACTTAGGCTCTCTGTGTTTCAATTCCCCATCTATACTTTGTTTCTTTTCTCCTACACATCTCTCAAACATCACTATGAGGATAAATTTATTATTCATCCATTGTTTGTGAGGGACCCACATATTAGTTAATGGGGGCAGTATTAGTAGATTAGCTCTTTCCTTTAATGAGCATCACATTCAAACATATAAGATAATCAGAAATTTTGTTTGGATGGGGGGGGGGGAGAAGAAGGTGGAAAAATTAATCTATGAATTGTCTCTCCAGCATGTGCACTGTAGCACTTCCATGGGACTGTCAAAAGCACAGAGTCCAAACTAGCTGCTTGTTTTCCTTCTGCTTAAAGGTCAAACCTGAGAACAAGAAAAAGAAGTGATTGATAACCTTCGGGCAGCGTTTCTTAATCTGTTCAGGTTGATGATCCCTCAAAGTCAAAATTTTTCATGATCCCCTTTGATTTACGGAAAAAGTAAGATGAAAACATACCAATGATAACCCTATATAGGGTGACCAGATGTCCCAATTTTATAGGGACAGTCCCGATATTCGGGGCTTTTTTCTTATATGGGCACCTATTACCCCCCACGCCCTCTCCGACTTTCACAATTTCTATCTGGTCACCCAAACCCTATATAATAAATTTGTGTGTGTTTCAAGAGCTTGGCTGAGAATACTTGACCTTGAAAGATAATGTAGGAATACAGGCCCACCTTAGATTTGGGTGAACTTTGCTTTAAAAGTGAGTTGGGATATTAGCATAAGCAATTGGCCCAAAGTAAGTAATCAAAAGGAATGAGATCACGAGAAAGAAGAATTGTGTGAAACTTGTAGTGACCTTCAAAATACCAGTGTTATCGTACTTAAGGTTTGGGCTGAAGTAATAGAAATAAACCACTTAATTGGGTACCAGGGACAATATGTAGTTGGCTATATAAGTTTGTTTTATGTATTATAAAAAACTGCTTCATCGGCCTAGCTAAGTTCTTATAATTGGCAATGACTTCACATGTTTGTTAAAGGGTATAAAAAAGTAAACTTTTAAAGGGTTCATTGCTAATACCTGCCTGACCAAGTTGGAGCCAACCAATATGGGACTAAGCACCCAAGTTAAGCCCATTTATAAGTAACCTGATTAAATGCTTATAAATGTTTTGTTACTGTTTGGATATAGTAAATTGCTTATTATTTAAACTTGTTAGGCATGTTTAGAGGAACTATATAAATACCATTCAGCCTTTAGATTTAATACCAGAATTTATGGTCAAATTAGTGTTGTGGTAATATCCTGCATAAATAATAATAATTCCAACAGGTAAAAAGTATGCAGGCAGTTTGCTTTAGATAGTCATAACATTTCCAGTGCCTTGCGGCCTCACTGAGTGTCTTTCATGACCCTCCTGGGATTCATGACTCACTGGTTGAGAAACACTGTCTTAAAGGTTCAGAGCCAGGCTGCCTCAAAGGCAAATGTATGAAGCCGACACATTCTGCAGACCCCATTAATTCTTGAGACTGTGCTCATTTTTAAAAAGTATAAATTAAAAAGACAGAATATGCAAAATAAGAAAATACGATAGCTGTTTAATGATAGAAGAACGGGGTGTGCAAAATGCATACCCAGCATTTCCATGATCACTAATGGGAAGTACGTGCACATATTGAGAGGAGAATACACTCCAAGGAATTCAAAGCATTTAGAACTTTTCTGCAGAATTTCAAACTCTGAACTTGTTATAGACAAATATTATGTTCTGTTGTTGAAATAGCTGCTACTGTACAAACTAATTGAACATAAAACCGAGATTACAGAATGGCACAATGTGTCCGGCACAGGGCGTGAATAAAGAGGAGAGGAATAGGTCTATAAAGATTAAGACTCAGATTTGCAATGAGGTTAAGGAAGTTAGATGCCTAACTCCCATTGAACTTGATGAGCACAGATTTCTCTGTTACCTACATATAAAACAAATGCTTACTTCACATGAACGTGGCCATCTTCTTACTCAAACCTCCTCAATGGCATGCTACTGGGAAAGGCTCACAAACTCCTGAATTCCAAGATGACAACTCTTGTCTGCTCCCAAAAATCACTTGGGGATTGTGTTGTCAAAGCTCAAAGAAGCAGGCCTGACTATAAAAGACTCCAAGTGTAAAATAAGACCAGCAAAGTTTCCTTACTCGGGTCACTGGGAATATGATATGGAGACTATACATACGTATAAAGGGAAAAGAAAATACGGGGACAGATGCTCTGTCCAGGAAAGAGGCCTCTGACCTGCTGCCTCTGGGTCAGCCACTGGCTAACCCTCCAGCAGTTTTGTAAGTGGGAGGAGCATCCCTATGCAAGAGGGCAAGGGACCCACTGGTATCTGATAAGAAGACTCAATTGGACTAACTAGTTCAGTGTACGCCAACTCACTAGTGTGATAATCTGCATCAAAAATGTGTCATGTAACACAGTGGTTCCCAAACTTTCTTCCCCATCGACCCCTTTGGCATCTTACTAAGTGTCCTAGATCCCTTTCATTTCCAGCACTACCAGAATGCCCCCGCCAGCGTCACCTCACACACATAGTTTGTGAGAGGTCACGCTGTGCAGAGGGCAACATTTTGAGAACAAAATTGCATCCTCCATGTGACAAAAATGTTGGCATGCTGTCCCAGTGCGTTCTGGCCCTGGCTTAAGGGACAGACCCCTGCATAACCCATGATAGACCCCCAGAGGTCTGCAGGCCCCACATTGGGAACTACTGATGTAAGGTATCTATAGAAAGCTAAAACATATTGATCATTATTATTTAATGATGTATGTACAGGGGGATAAATACAAAATTACAAACATATTTTGAATTACGTTCTTAAAATAGGGCTGAAGTCACTACACCCTACCCTAGACAAAGAAATGTGGTTATGCCACCTTGAATGTACTTCCAAAATACATGAAGAGAAAATGGGAATGTATTTACATAAAAAGCAAACAAAACCATCAAGCTAACAAGGGGTGCAAATAAAAACTCAGCAACACAGCATGGGGAGGAGATTGCAGGAACAGGTCAATTTGCATTTTAGCAAACACCAGCAGAGAAATAAACCAGCATGGAACCTCCTTCACCACCAGACCCCATGTCACCTTCCTCACTGCTTGAATAAACTTTACTTGAGTGGGTGGGGGGGAACGTAACCTTCAGAAGAATCCATGTCAAAGGTTCACTGGACTATAAAAAGAGAGGGGCAAAGAATCCTAGTGAGCTTCCACCTAAGAAGACAAAGGAACCAGCACTTTGGACTTTGTGGGAGATCCTGACCAAGGGAATGGCCAGCCATCTTGCTGACAGGTACCTTGAACCAAGACTGTAGTTTTGTTAAGTCTCTAAAAAGCACTTTTCACTTTTATTTGCTTGTAACCATTTCTAAATCTATCCTTAAATTCACATTTCCTTTTGTTAATGAACTTGTTTTACTTTTAAATTTAAATCAACCCAGTGTTTTGTTTGAATTGAAGTGACAGTTAACTACAGTTAAAGTGATTAGCTGTGCAGTTTGTCTCTTTAGAGAAGTAAACTAAACTTACTATTCCTCGGAATGGTTTAGGAAAGGGTTGGACATTGCAGAACACATGGTTTTTGGCTAACACCCCTCCCCCACGAATGTTTTTCATATGAATATAGTCTACCAGAGTTCATCTGCCTTTAAAACAATAAAAATAGTCACATCTAATACGCATCTAGGATCTTTAAATTAGTATACACACAAGTCCACATGGTTCACTCTGCAAGGCTGTGCCTTCATTAATGCATTTCCCCAGTAGTTACTCAGTCCAGCTTACACCTTTCTAATTTAGCTGTAGCCTGCTCTTCCCTAAAATAAGCATGGAACTGTTTTAGTATGACCTGGGTTGTGGAGTATTTCCGCTTCTTCTTGAAACTCACCTTTTCCTCTTGCTTTCAGCCTAAAAGGGTTAAGGTAACAATCCAGAAGGGTTTCAGAAATGGAAATCCACTTTGAGAAATGAAGGTGGTTGAAATTTTTTATTGACAGACTAGTTTCTGACATTTGTCAAAATTGAAATGTTTAATGGGAATGTGTCTATTTTGATAGATTTTTACAGGAAAAAGTCTAAATGAATCATTTGACTCTCTCATTCTGGTTCAATATGGTAAAAACTTTTCATTTAATGTTGACATCTATATTATTATTATATATTATAATCTATATTATTATCTAATAATCTATATTATTATACATTATGTTATAATGTTTTCACATTATCCAAATGAAATATTTCAATGTTTTAAAAATGAAACATTGTAATGTTTCCAAATCAACATATTTTCAAAATTTCCGTTCCATGAGAAATTTACAATTTTTGACTTTCATTCAGATTCAGAATAAAAACATATTTGAAGAGTCCCATAGAATGGAAATTCTGTTTTCTAATCAGCGCTATTGAAAAGTGTAGATGTGGACATTTCTATATTACCCTGCAGCAGCAGCTGATGTATGCAAAGTCATATGATATTACTCCACAATGGAAGACCTGCAGTGACATTTGGGATAGAATTTATCCCAGACCCAAATGCATCCCCATTTTAGTAGTGACTGTGAATTTTAAGGGCACAGCTTTGCATTCAGAGATACCCTTTGATGGGAATTACACATGCATATATCTAAGGGCAGAATTAGGCTCAAAGCTACTACAATGAGTACACTGCCACCCTAAGCATAATGGGTCAGTTTCATCTCCAATGGAATGCCAATAAGTTCAGTGAGCCAAGTTAGGGACTATAAGGTTGCATGAATATATGTACAGCTAGCATTTGTTCAAGGGTGGTTAAGGCTCTCCAAGTGACTAGAGGATTCAAATGGAATAAAAGAAATACTTCACAACCATAAAAAAGTGCTGAAGCTTCCTAGCAACTAGCTTGTGATGCTAATAACCTGGTTTAGTATACAAAGCTAAGCCATAATCTACATTTGCATTGCAAGAGATCTACTCTTCTGCTCTGTATGCGACATTCCATTGTTTACAAGTTACCATTGACGTGGGAGCTAACAAAGAAGCACTTTTAAAGTAGAGGTTTGTGATTAGCTTTTGTTTCCAATTGCATAAACAACTACAATAACAGATGGGAAAATTACTAAGGAACAGAAGAGAATGAATTTCCCATGCCATTATCCCTCATAGATGGAAGGCGCAAAATAACACCTATTCTATTACAAGTCTGGCACAATGGGCTTCTGTCTTTGGGCCAGATGTGAACTGCTTTTTATAGAAAAGTGGAAATCTAATTAGAACACATTGTAGAATGACTGACCTTACGCTCATCTGAATTTTCATTAAAGTTTCTACATAAAGCAATTGATATGTTGCAGGATGCAGCTGTCAGCTTCAAAAGCTACTTTTTCAAAGCTCTAGGAAAGAATTAATTGGAAGGTAGGGTTACCACATTTCAGGTTCCCAAAAATAGGACACTGCTGGAGGAGGGAGAGTGGGAGCTGGAGGTGGGGTAGAGTTGGTGGGTGCTGGAGTGGGTATTTGGGGGGTGTTGGAGGCGTGTGTTAGTGTACCATGAGGGGATATTTGGGGGGCAGTGCTGAAAGGGCGCGTATCCTGGGAGAGGGTATTTCAGGGGTGCTGGAGGGATATTTGGGGGGTTATGGGAAGGGTGTGTGTGTGTGTACTGGCAGTGGTATTTACATTCTTAAGTCATGTGTATTTGGTTTTTTAAAATGATTTCCTTAAACAGCCTTTAGTTCATTATTCCAAAATAGATTACATTTTTGGACAAGGACATCAAAGTGCTGCTGCACACAGAGTGACTCATGTAGGTGTCATAAGAACTGAGCATACAGTATGCGCCAATTCATTTCTAGTTCCAATTAAACTAGTAATTGTAAGTGCTGGGAGCCCAGAACTTTTTCTTGCTCTGCCAGATAGCAGAACAAAAAGCCGGTATCTAAGGTGTTGTCTGTCATGTTTTATCTGAGCAAGGCACTTACATATTTCAGTAGTGCCAAGAATGTCAGCTTCCAACTTCACATGCAAAATGGCAATTTCCATTAATCAGTGATTAAGTAGGATATAGTCCAGAGGAACAGGTTGCTCTAAAAGCTTAATATCAACTGAACATCTGTCAGTAGATTATCTAATATATCTGAGAACACTGTGTGATTTCACTAAGAATTTCAGAAGCAGAAATGTCAAAAGAAATTTTGATTATGATTAATGATCTTCTATAAATGCCAATAAGTCAATATACTAATGGTTTTCTTCTTTATTCCCCACTTGTAATTCGGGTACCCTTTCAAGACCCAAAATGTGACATTTACTTCTCAGGCAGGAAGGTTTTGAAACCTTTCTCCTCAAAAATGCAAATGTCTAGAATGAGCGTGTCCCATACTTTTTATTAGAACAGAGCAATTCTACAGATAACTTGTTAAAATTGGTTTTTGTTGGATAGAGAGCTCCTAAATTCAGAGAGCTCATAACTTGAACACAGAAAGTAAGCACATGACAAAAATATGAAATGGAGAATCAGGGATTTATTTGATCTCCTTTCTGCACATGAAGGTTTAATACATAATGAACTATAATGTTAAAATAAAGTGTCAGTCTGAAAACAACACTGACATATACACAATAGGATGTCATGAAGAAGCCCATTAAAAAAAGGCCATACCACATTTTGGAATATAAAACATTATCTCTTTGCACTTATAAAACTCCCCTCCGCCCCACTAGAGTAATATATTGCATGAAATCCATATAACAATAAATAATATAGCAATGTTTGGAGTATTCTTGAGTAATTATAACAAATATTTCCAGAGAAGTACTGACAATAGCAAGCCTGGCCCTTTTGGATCCTGCAGTACAGCTCCCAAGTCTGTTTTTAGCAATGAAATGAAATATCTTGCAATGATCGTGCAAGGGTCTTATAAAGCAAAGAAGAAATGAAGAGGTGGTAACTTGGCCAGCACAGATATTACCTCAGCAAAGTCTAGAACAGAAACCTAGGCATAGTAATCCACATAATTCATCCCTCCAAGCCGTAAGCTTCTCCATGACTAATATGTCTCAAATATTTGTGAATCTCTTTGGGCTGGATTATAGTGTGGACTACACAATCCATGCAGGGAAGCAAGGATCCCCTTTTGCTCCTGCTTGGGCTATGTGGACTTTGGGTCTGGGTGTGCAGGAGTAAGTGGGAACTGCACTCTTGCCTAACCCCCCTTCCCAGAACAGATAGTTGGGCTATAGAAGGGACTGAACAAAGCCTTGTCTCCACCTTCCAATATACCAGACAGGGTTATACATTGCTACTGATATAGGCCAGGAGCAAATTCCTACTCCCCAGAACACCAGGAAGAAATTGTTCCTCAGAGAGGTATGTTTGTGTGTTATGCCTCCCAGCACTACTCCTGGGGTGGTGGAGCTCATGCATCATCTCCCTCCCGCCCCTCCTTGCTCACAGTCAAGCCTAAAGGCACAGCCCAGCCCTTTGGCAGTGAGAATGGACAGCTTTTTCTCTACTGAGCAGCAAAAATTATTTTGACTGCCAACAAAACAAGCTGGAACATTTTTCATCCTTGCTGCACCTGCCTAATGAAATCACAGAATTCTCTGCAGGGGCAACTTTGTTCATCAGCAAAGGCCTTTACAAACATTCATTAACCTTCACAGCACTCCTCTAGGCAGGAAAGTATTAATATTCCAATTTAAAGATGTTACAGAAACTGAGGTCCAGAGAGGCTACATGAGTGAGCAGAATAGCACATGCATCACAGGGCTAGAGTGTGCCCGCATGTCACTCAAGGATTCCCCCCTGCTCTGCTGAGTAAGATTTTCCTGATCTTCTCTGGTGAGGACTGCAGCCCCGACTCTTTGCATGCTCCCCACTGCAAGCAAATAGTTGGGGAGAGAATGAAGAGAGGTGAGGAGTGGGGAGGAATCTTGGCTCTGTTCTCCCCTTCTACCATCACTCTCTGATCAGAGTCACTAGGTAGGTGTGAGGGGGGGAAAGTAATCTGTGGCCTCTCAGACACTGTAGTAAATCACTTACCCCCACCCCCGTCACTGGGAGCAAAGGGAGAAATTGTGTCCTTTCATCTCCTTGAGTTGTGCAAGGCTGAAGGGAACCCCCCAGCTCCCTCTCCCATCCCACACATACTTTCCATGCTATAAAGAACGGGTTACTGCCATACTTTTTTCCCCTTTCAACCGAGATAATTCAAAAATGGCTGTATTTTCACAAGCATGTAAATCACAGGAACCAAATCAGGCTCTTTAAAAAGCTGACATCACATTTTTTTGAGATTTCAACATTTTATCCCGCAATTTGCGATGAGGACAATTTTCAAAATCTCAAATGCTCATAGGCCAGGAAAACCATTTCCCACACAGCTCTATCTGGAGTCTTTGGATAAGACTCTGAAATTTTGTCTGTTTCTCCAAACTAAACCTCTGAGGTTCACTGATCACTAATTTTTATTTAGAAATTTAATTTCATAATGCCAGCAAGAAAAACCCAGGCAGCATAGTACAGAATGATCACCATGCTTCTGCAATGATAGATCGGTCAGCCTTTGGATGTATGCTTTTGTAATATTACTCAAAGTGTGCTATAATCACCTAGCAATACACTGCCTATCATTAATTATTGCTGCTGTTATAACGGAGACAAAGAGTAGCTTAAAGAAGCAGTTCCCTTTCAGACATGAACACTCTGGACAGATAGGTACATAAATAAAAGAATAAAGGAGGAAAATAAAAGAAAGTAGAAAAGCCAAAGTCAGGGATTATAGAATATATTTTGTTTTAACAGAGTTAAAATGTTGTGTACAAAAAAAATCATCGTTTAAAATCATGACAATATGAATTTAACAGCAAATGGCAGAGACTCAGAATTTAAACTTTCAAAAAGTTTGTTTTGTTTTCCTTTTGTTTTCTGTATTTTACTTCCTACCTCTGTCATCTGTCTCATCAAAACCTGAGATACATTGCATTTTGTCTGTCAACCAGTGTAGTTATTAGAGGGATTTGCTTTTTGTTGCTTTAACCAAATCTAGCAACTGCAAACAAATTGTCTTTTTGTGCATCACTGAGGCATTAATAATCTACTGAAGGATGAACCTGATAACCTTGATCAGTACGTGCTACACATAAATTGGGTGTACCTCATGAAGAGTAATAATACTCAATCATTTATCTCGACTAACATGTAAAGGCCACAAAGTTCAGAATATAGACGTTATTAGAAACAGTGGATGCGATCTTAATATGAAATATATTGTGACAAAGTTCCTCCTCTATCTTGGTGGGTCCTGTGCTTATTGGCGGATTTTCTTGCCTCAGAAATTCACCACGTGGGTTGGGGAACAGCCCAGAGACCTTCCCCTCTGGAAGAACCCAGAGTCCAGGTCAATTGGGAGGTTTGGGGGGAACCCGGGCCCGCCCTCTACTCCGGGTTCCCGCCCAGGGTCCTGTGGACTGCAGCTGTCTATAGTGCCTCCTGTAACAACTGCATGACAGCTACAATTCCCTGAGCTACTTCCCCATGGCCTCCTCCAAATACCTTCCTTATTCTCAACACAGGACCTTCCTCCTGGTGTCTGATAACACTTGTGCTCCTCAGTCCTCCAGCAGCACACCCTCTCAGCTCCTTGCGCCTCTTACTCCCAGCTCCTCACACTCTCGCACTACAAACTGAACTAAGCTCCTTTTAAAACCCAGGTGCCCTAATTAGCCTGCCTTAATTGATTCTAGCAGCTTTTTCTTAATTGGCTCCAGGTGTCCTAATTAACCTGCCTGCCTTAACTAGTTCTAGCAGGTTCCTGATTACTCTAGAGCAGCCCCTTCTCTGGTCACTCAGGGAACAGAAAACTACTCATCCAGTCAGTATATTTGCCCTCTACCAGACTTCTGCACCCCACTGGTCTGGGTCTGTCACATATCCCTCCCCCCTGCTCAACACCAAGGGCTTGGGCAGCTTGGGACGCCAGACAATGCACACTTGACAAGCCATCGGCGTTGCCATGACGGTTCCCTATTCTGTGTTGCACACGGAACTGGAAAGGTTGGAGGGATAAGAACCATCTGGTCACCCTTGTGTTCTTCTCCTTGTTCCGCTGCATCCATTGAAGAGGGACATGGTCGGTCACAAAGACAAATCTGTGCCCGAGCAGGTAGTAGCGCAATGTTTCCATGGCCCATTTTACAGTGAGGCATTCTCTCTCCACCACTGCATATTTTTGTTCCCTTGGAAGGAGTTTCTGACTGAGGTATAGAATTGGGTGTTCCTCCTCCCCGACCATCTGTGATGGAACGGCACCCAACCCTACTTCAGATGCATCCATCTGCAGGATAAACTCCTTGGTGAAATCAGGGGCTATCAGTACGGGGTTGTTGCAGAGGGCAGTCCATAGGTCTGTGAATGCTTCCTCTGCTGCGTCAGACCATCTCACCAGATCAGGTTCACGGGCTTTCACTAGGTCTGTCAGGGGGCTTGCCCTTGTGGCAAAGTGGGGGATAAATCGTCGGCAATACCCCACCACATCTAGGAACGCCCAGACTTGTTTCTTGCGACTTGGTCAGGTCAATTTTGGATGGCCTCTAACGTCTTCATTTGGGGTTTTACCAAACCTTTACCCACAATGTAGCCAAGATATTTGGCCTTTGTAAACCCTACAGCGCTCTTGGCAGGGTTTGCTGTAAGGCCAGCTCACCTGAAGGTATCAAGGACTGCCTCCACCTTCTCCAGGTGGGTTTCCCAGTCTGGGGTAGGAATGACCACATCGTCCAAGTAGGCAGCAGCATAACTGTTATGCGGGCATAATAGCTTGTCCATGAGGCGCTGGAAGGTAGCTGGGGCCCCATGTAGTCCAAAAGGGAGGACAGTATATTGAAAAAGACCCTCTGGTGTAGAGAACACAGTCTTTTCCTTTGAGTCTTCCACAAGGGGAATCTGCCAGTACCCCTTTGTCAAGTCTAGGGTAGTCAAGTACCGGGCATTACCCAAACGGTCCACTAGCTCATCTGTGCGAGGTATGGGGTACGCGTCAAACTGGGATACTTCGTTTAGTCACCGGAAGTCTTTGCAAAATCTTGTGGTGCCCTCGGGTTTGGGCACCAGCACGATTGGGCTGGACCACTGACTGAGATTCTTCGATGATCCCCAATGCCAGCATTTTTTTTTACTTCTGCTTTTATTTCCTCCCTTTTTGCTGCTGGCACCCGATAGGGCCTCATTGTTACTCTGGCCTCAGGGTTCGTGGCGATGTGGTGATAGGTCTCGGTTGTTAGACCCGGTTTTGTCGAGAACACATCTTGGTTCCAGAAGATCATCTCAGACACCTCATTCTTCTGGTCTGGTGTTAAATTGGGAAACACTCTCACCTGTTTGGAAGGCTTATTTTCCTGGGTTACGTCTTTTTGGACCGTTGTGCATGCCTCTTGTGCATGCCAGGGTTTCAGAAGGTTAACGTGATAAATCTGTTCTTGTTTTCTGCATCCTGGCTGCCGCACATTGTAGGTTACTGCCCCCATGGGTTCAACCACCTCATAGGGCCCCTGCCATTGGGCCAGAAGCTTGCTTTCTGCCGTGGGTACCAACACCATAACCCGATCCCCTGGTTGGAACTGTCGCACTTTTGCCTGGCGATTGTAATGGGTTCGCTGGGCCTCCTGGGCCTTCTCCAAATGTTCCCGTACAATAGAGGTAACCCGGGCTATCTGGTCTCGCATCTGCATTACATGCTGTATTATATTTCTCCCCTCATTGGGTTCCTCTTCCCAGATCTCTTTGGCGATATCTAGTATGCCCTGGGGGTGACATCCGTATAATAACTCGAAGGGGGAAAACCCAGTTGAGGCCTGAAGTACCTCCTGGATAGCGAGCATAAGGTAGGGTAGTAGGGTGTCCCAGTCCTTCCCTTCCCGACTTACCACCTTCCTTATCATAGCCTTGAGGGTTCGGTTAAACCTTTCTACCAACCCATCAGTCTGCGGATGGTAGAGTGAAGTTCTCAGGGTTTGTATATGCAGAAGCGTACAGAGGTCCTTCATTAGCTTCGACATAAATGGGGTTCCTTGGTTGGTTAATATCTCCTTCAGTAGCCCCATTCGGGCAAAGATCCCCACCAGCTCTTTGGCTATAGTTTTAGAGGCCGTGTTCTGCAGGGGGACAGCTTCTGGGTAGCGAGTAGCATAGTCCAAAACAACAAGTATATATTGGTGGCCCCGAGCCGTCTTCTCCAGGGGTTCCACTAGGTCCATGGCTATTCGCTGGAAGGGGACCTCTATGATGGGAAGGGGCACTAAAGGTGCCCTCAAGTGGGGACGGGGACTGTGCAGCTAACCCTCCGGGCAGGAGGCACAGTACCTCCGCACTTCTTCATGTACTCCGGGCCAGAAGAACCGTCGTAGGACTCGTGCTAGGGTCTTCTCTACCCCCAAATGCTCCCCAAAAAGATGACTATGAGCAAGCCTTAATACAGCATTCTGGTGTTTTTGAGGTACTAGGATCTGCTGTACCTTCTGCCCCTGTACTGGTGCAACCTGGTATAAGAGATCCTTCTTCATTATGAAGTAGTGTCCTGGTCCCTGGGTTTTCCCTTCCACAGGGACCCCATCTATTTCAGTCACCTCCTTCCTAATGTTGTCATACCTTGGGTCTTCTGCCTGGTCCCGTCCAAAATTTCCTCTCCCGGGGCTAATCTGCCCAAGATCTAGGGGCCCAGTCTCTGTTGCCTCTACTGGTTCAGAAGCATTAGGGTGGGAGTGAGACACAGGTGCTTCTCCCTCCTGCGTGGCCTCCTTTTCAGCACTTGGGTCTGCCTACCTAGAAGAGCAACTCTCTGGCTTTGGGTCAGTATTCAGGTTCCCAAGGCCTTAGCTGCCCTTCTTTCCCTTTTTGTCTTTCTACCCTGTCTAGGAGTGGAGAACAAATCTGGGGATATTTCAGAGAAGATTGGGGGTTGACAGTCTGCTGTGGATGCCTCAATTTTAGGGTTCCCATCTTTCTCCAATCCCCCTACTGGGAGTAAGTTTCCAGACCCTGGGAAGTCCCTCCCTATGAGCACCGGGTATGGGAGTTTAGGGACTACATCTGCTGCTACCTCAGTAGTGTTCCTTGGATCTCAATTTTTACTGGGATGGTGGGGTAGTAACTAACTGTCCCATGGACACATGTTATCCCCGTACGTTTAGCCTGCAGCAACTGACTATGCTTCACGAGCTTCCCTGAGATAAGCGTGATAGCACTCCCTGAATCAACCAGTGCCGTGGTCTCTACCCCATTTAGTTTCACTGGTCTGGTATACATATGTGGGGTTAGTGAGACCCCCCACAAGGTGGATTAGGGAGCATGGATCTGCCCAGTTCCCCAGGTTACACTGCATAGGCTCCTCAGCATTGGGACACTGTGCAGCTATGTGTCCCCACTCCCCGCAGGCATAACATCTGTATGGAGCCCTAGGCATTCCCCGGTCTCTTGGTTTGGGCAGTCTAACATCACGATCCTCTTCTCCCTCAGTGCTCTGACTCTTTGTGGCCCCTGATGGGCCTTCAGCCTCTCTCTTTTTCCACCTGGGCCCTCCTGGTGGCCCAATCACCCGAACTTTAGGGCTTGGTGCTGCTAGTTTAACCTGGGGTGCCTCTTCCTTAACTGGTCGGGTCAGCTCCCTTGCAGTCCTTCGCCTTTCTACCAGGGCGACAACCTCGTCATAGGTGGAGGGTTCGTTCTGGCTTACCCAGGCACGAAGGTCTGGTGGTAGTCCCCTCATGTATCGGTAGGTGACCAGAACTGCTAGTATCTCTTCCGGACTCTGGGACTCTGTTTTCAACCACTTTCGTGCGAGATGGATGAGGTCATAGAATTGGGACTGCGGGGTTTTGTCTTCCTGGTACCTCCAACCGTGATACTGCGGGGCCGGCATTGCTGTCATTACCCCAGATTTGGCCAGGATCTCTGCTTTCAGCTGGGGGTAGTCTGCCGCAGCCCCTTCAGGCAGATCATGGTAGGCCTTCTGGGCCTCCCCACACAGGAATGGGGCAAGGATGCCAGACCACTGATCTCGAGGCCAGGCATCCCGTAGGGCTGTCCTCTCAAAGGCCAGAAGGTATGCCTCTACATCATCCTCCCGTGTGATTTGCTGCAGCCAATGTCTGGCCAGTATGAGCTGTGTCCCATCATGGCCGCGATTCAGCTCTATAAGGGACTTTACCTGGTTTACCGGTTCCCACAACATAGCTCGGTCTTGAGCAGCCTGGTCCATCAGCAGGCGATTACTCTCTTGCTGCAGCCGCTCTGCCTCCTGTTGGGCGACTGCCTGGACACGGGTAGCCTCCTGCTGGACCGCCATAGCTTGTGTCAGTGCCCGCACTACGTCATCCATTGTGGTGAAAAAAAAGTAAACCCTCTCCTTTTTTTTTTTTAAATCACCCTCCTTCTTCTGCCACGCTGTGCACCCCAAGATCCCACCCCTGACACCAGTGTGACAAAGTTCCTCCTCTATCTTGGTGGGTCCTGCGCTTATTGGCGGATTTTCTTGCCTCAGAGATTCACCATGTGGGTTGGGGAACAGCCCAGAGACCTTCCCCTCTGGAAGAACCCAGAGTCCAGGTCAATTGGGAGGTTTGGGGGGTAACCCGGGCCCGCCCTCTACTCTGGGTTCCAGCCCAGGGCCCTGTGGACTGCAGCTGTCTATAGTGTCTCCCGTAATAGCTGCATGACAGCTACAATTCCCTGGGCTACTTCCCCATGGCCTCCTCCAAATACCTTCCTTATTCTCGCCACAGGACCTTCCTCCTGGTGTCTGATAACACTTGTGCTCCTCAGTCCTCCAGCAGCACACCTTCTCACTCTCAGCTCCTTGCACCTCTTACTCCCAGCTCCTCACACTCTCGCACTACAAACTGAACTGAGCTCTTTTTAAAACCCAGGTGCCCTAATTAGCCCGCCTTAATTGATTCTAGCAGCTTTTTCTTAATTGGCTTCAGGTGTCCTAATTAACCTGCCTGCCTTAACTGGTTCTAGCAGGTTCCTGATTACTCTAGTGCAGCCCCTTCTCTGGTTACTCAGGGAACAGAAAACTATTCATCCAGTGACCAGTATATTTGCCCTCTACCGGACTCCTGTACCCCACTGGTCTGGGTCTGTCACAATATATAGCAGAAATAGTTGTAACAGAGGGAATTGTAACCCTGCTGCTAAAATATTAAACTGATATTTAAAAGAAACCTTCCATTATTTTTCTCTGTGAGAAGTCAGAAATAACAAACGGAAATAACTAGCTCACTGTAGGCATAAAAGTCAAGCATTTTCTTTCTGCCCATTTCAGAAACAGCAAATCAAATCCTTGTTTATTTGGGGGAGAAGTAGGTTGGAAGAAAATCAAAGGCACAGATTGATTTCTGGCCATAATGGAAATCTCATTACTATCTGGTTGCAGACAAAGAGGGAAAAAACACTCACTTGTGCAAGTTAGGAAATGGAGATGATTGAGAGCACTTCACAGATCCTTCAGAACAGTTCAGTTCATCACATAATCTGTTGGGCAAAGAAAAGTGGTTACTAAGGCACATTTATGGAACCTTGTTTGCCAGCTGAGAAATATGGGGAGTGTTTAGAGTGGAAAATCATTTTTCACCCACCATTTTATCATTGATTATGACTTTTGCTTGGGTGGAAGGGTTTGCTAGTGGAAACTGATTTTGTTTTGTTAAACTAAGAGTGGTATATCACAGCAGGAGAGAGAAGGTTAAGAGCTCACCTTAACCTTACTCTTGTGATGCCAGCAATCATTGTCACAATAGGAGGTGTTGGAAGGACCAGTCTGAGGGCAACAGAAGAAATATCAAACCAAAAGCGTTTTATAATATTTCCCTCAAAAGGGCAAAACATAACTGTTCCTTCACGGGCTTTCACTTCACTTAAATATCCCCACAGCAATTATCTATTTTTCCTCATGAAGGCACAAAACAAGAGATGGGGGAGAGTAAGAATTGAAAGGATGATGTGAGCCAGGATGAGCGACAGAGGAAGTAAAGAGTGAGGGACATGGCACAGAACTGTGAAGGATGGGAAGAGATTACTTGACTCCAAACAAAGGAAAGCAAGCATCATTTTTCAGAGCAAGAATAAAAGCCCAGGGCAGATGAACGGGAAAATGTTAGCAATAAAGGCAGGGATAGATACGGTGAGAGAACCATTTGAGTTCATATGCACAATGAGATGACATACTATCAGGCCTTTTTCCTGTGGTTGTTGTGATGGATAATATTCAAAAGGTTTGGTTAAGCGAAGTTCAAAGGCTTCTCAGAATCTCTAACCCTAGGTAAGTCCCCCACTCACCTCTCTCCTGCCATCTAGGTGTGCCGAATCACATCTCTCAAACACGGATAGCAGGAATACTGCACTCAGTTATGTGCAATGCAGTCTGGATAGATCACTCAAGAGTTACTAGCACAGGGGTCCAGACAACTGGAAACCCCAACTCTTGTTTGAAGGCTCAGGTACCTGGATAACAGAAAGGGAAGGAAGGTCAGCTCAGAGGCAGAGATTCAGACTGAGTTGGATGGACTTTGGAAACTAGTTGAACTGAGGAGAGGTGGCACTATCTAACCAAGAAAATCACAAGAAAAAGAGAGGGCCTGAGACTGTTGCCAAAAACCTGCTTTATTACTCCCTAATTTTCACTGTTTTTCCCCTCTACTGTCACCCACTATTCCTTGTATCCTGTGTCTCTGTTGATGAGTGGTTTTGCCCATAGCCAAATACTGAGGCCAGGTCTACAGTACAGATCTATATCAGTATAACTATGTTGCTCAGGGGTGTGAAAAATCCAACATAGTTATACTGACCGAACCCCGTATGTAGACAGCGCTAGGTAGGTAGGAGAACTTCTCCTGCTGACACAGCTACTGCCTTCTGGGAAGGTGGATTAACTATGCCGATGGGAGAAGCTCTCCTGTCAACATAGGAGCATCTTCACTAAAGCACTACAGCGGCGTAGCTTCTCCCATCAGCATAGGTACTCCACCTCCCCGAGAGGCAGAAGCTATGTTGACTGGAAAAGCTCTCCCAGCTACATAGCACTGTCTGACTACACCAGGGGTTAGGTAGTTATAACACCCCTGAGTAACGCAGTTATATCAACATAAGTTTGCTTTGTAGAGCAGGTGTTAGGAAGCAAAAAGAGTAAACTCCATAACATAGAGAAGCAAGAAAGGGAAGTGGAGTTACTGAGGAAGTTAGTGGTGGTACTGATGAGATGACTCAGCTATAATAGATAGAGTTCAGCATGGACTGAACATTTGTCTGGCTTACCACCTCATCCATCTAATTTTAGCCTCCAGCCTGTTATTTGCTTTAGTTTGCTTGGCTTAGCTTGATTTTGGGGAGGGGTGGGGGGGAGTGACTTGCTCAGGGTCATACAGCCAGTCTGTTAACCAGTAGAACCCAGGTTTCCTAAACCATAGTCCAGTCATCTATGCACTAGACCACATTGCCTATCTCTATTTGTATTCGTGACCATAAACTGTGATCTTCACTATTAATCCTAACACTAACAGCCTTCAATTCAAAAAGATTCTACTAGAACTAATCACTGAAAATGTACTGGGGAAGTGTATGCACATTTACGTTGTTTACAGCCCAAGCAAATTATTTGTATAGTGCAATCTGCAGTAAAGTCTGTTTTTATTTACTTTTTACAATAGTTTGCATAGTTATGATAGTGTTTTCCAAAATAAAATATGAATTGCCTATGTACATTTATGTTAATTTATTGCCCAGAAATGAGTGCTCTATTTATCCTAAATGCTAGGTTATCCCTGAGACTGTCAAACTCCTTTTTTTTTTTTCAGGGAAGCATTTTTTTGGTTCTCTATTTTTATGCTTGGTCAGTAATTGTGTGTTCATGCTGTTTCTTTGGATAGCACCGATAAATCACAATGTAATTAATGGAAGGAAATACAGTGATGTGTATGAAACAGTCCCAGGATCCCACAATACAGAAATCCTACATCTTTTACCATGTAATTTGTTTGGAAGCCCTGAACTATTTCAGAAAGGGCCCTTTTCAATTTCTAGAGAGAATTGGTTCCCCGCAATTCTCCTAAGTCTGATTTGATCCTTCCATAATGTCACAAAGGCTAAGTCCTGTATGATGGCGATCACTCTGACAGCTTTGAGATCCACAGTGGTGTCAAACAGGGATGTATTTTGGTGCCAGAACTCTTCAGTATGTTCATCTCTTTGCTACTTTGTCATGCTTTCTCATGTGGTACTGAGGGCGTACATCTCCATACAAGATCAGATGGAAGACTCTTCAATGTTGTAATGTCTCAGAGCAAAAAGCAAAGTCAAACACCTGCTAATAAGAGAATTTCTTTTTGCCAATGATGCAGTGTTCAATGCACAGAGTGAAGGGAAGCTTCAGCAACCTTGCAATAGCTTTGCACTAGATTGTGATGAATTTGGACTAAACATCAGTCTAAAGAAACAATTATTAAGGCACAAGGTGTGTTGACTGCACCTGACTAACAACACACTAGAAGATGTGCACACAAGTTCTTCTATCTAGAATCAACTGTAATGGGTAAAGTATCTCTTAATTATTAACTTAATTCTCGCATTGGAAAGGCAGCTACCATATTTGACCTATTGACCAAGCATATGTCAGATAACAGGGAACTAATAATGAACATCAAGATGCAGGTCTACCAGATGTGCATTTTGAGCATGCCACTGTATGGTGGCAAGATGTGGACCAACTACAGCAAGCATGAGAGGAGGCTAAACACCTTCCATACCCTCTTTGCCATGGGAAACCAAAGTTTCTGACACCGACGTAAGTGAGAAAGCAAAATTGAGATATATAATCACTATTCTCAAGCACAGATGTTTCAGTTGCCTGGGTCATCTGCACCAAATGAATGATGCATTCCAAAGAAGCTCATGTCTGGAGAACTTGAGGATGCTCCAGGGCCACTGGGCAAACCTACAAGGACGTTTTCAACAGGAACTTGAAAAACTTCAACATCGACACTGCAAGATTGGAAAACATAGCTAGCAATAGGCTACATGGGAGGTCTGATCTATGCCAGGGAATCAAAGAGGCTGAAGAGAGATGATTGAGAGAGAGGAAAGTGCAGAAGGCCTCAAGCACTAGTAGAGAATCAGCTTCATTCTCTGGCCCTGAGCTTACGCCTGCACTATTTGTGTCAAGGGCTGTTGCTCAACAATTGGACTTTTTAGCCATTCATGATGCTGCAGCATGACACACAGTAACTGAATTGCTTTCGCACTTACAACATCGTCTTTCGAGATGGATGGTTGCCACTCTTTGGAAGCCTCTGGGATTCTGACAATTAATTCCATAATATCTCATTTTCAGGTACCTCTCTGGTGCCAGTTAGCGGGAGGTTGAGGTGGCAAATCTGCCCCCACCCCCATGGTTTTTGCCCTTGTTCAAAGTAACATAGGCTGCAGAGCCAGTGCAGGGGCAAGGGGCAGAGAATGGCCCAACCACTTAAGCAGTGGTCACATACTAAATCTGTACAGCTACTGCCAGAGCAGTCTGGAGCATCAACTCAACTGCATGGTCACAACATCAATGAAATCTGACCCAGCCACCCTCTGTTCAAATGAAGGGGTGCGGCCAGGCCAAATTTCAATGAGTGGCATTGTGACATAGCACATGGGGAGTCTGATCCTGTGCAGTGAAGCAGAGGGGAGTCTGCTGAGAACTCAGCTCCTGGTAGCACTGCTCATGCACTGTGTGGATAAAAGAGAGGGGAGACTCCCTAGGTCAGGGGAGACCTGGGGTCGCTGCAGGAGATGGGGCTGGTGAGGTGGGAAGTGAGTAGGGACTGGAATGGGGAATCTAACAGGGAGGAAGAGACCGGAATTTACCCCTCTACCCCACCCAAGAGATATATGAATTGGTGCCATTGCCTCTCGATGGACCTCCCTGAATGGCCAATTTGTTATAATTATCTGAAAAGCTAGAACAAGAAATTATCCCATTGTAGAAGAGCAAGAAGTACTCATGTGATCATTTCCTTAACCCCCACCCCAATTTAAATAAAACACAGTAGCAGGCCCAGCATATTTAAGATGAAGGGCTTCTCCCACCCTACTACCCCCATATGGGTATATGTCAGTCTCTGGCAGCACTGATAGCCACCTTCAGCAGCAGAGTTCCTGTCAATCCTCTGAGGGTATGTCTACACTATGAAATTAGGTCAAATTTATAGAAGTCGATTTTTTAGGAAGCGATTTTATACAGTCGATTGTGTGTGTGTCCACTAAGTGCATTAAGTCGCATTAAGTCGGCAGAGTGTGTCCACAGTACCGAGGCTAGCGTCGACTTTCGGAGAGTTGCACTGTGGGTAGCTAGCCCACAGTTCCCGCAGTCTCTGCGACCCATTGGAATTCTGGGTTGAGCTCCCACTGCCTGATGGGGCAAAAACATTGTCGCGGGTGGTTTTGGGTACATGTCGTCAGTCGCTCCTCCCTCCATGAGAGCAACAGCAGACAATTGTTTCGCGCCTTTTTTCCGCGCAGACGCCATACCATGGCAAGCATGCAGCCTGCTCAGCTCAGCCGCTGTTGTGTCCTGCGTGCTGCTGGCAGGGCCTCCAAGAGCAGGTTCCGGCCCTGGTGAAAAAAAATTTTGGGGCCCCCCAGCAAGGGCGGACTGGCTAAACAGGGCCAATGAGAGGGGGAAAGCCGGGCCCCCTTCTGGACCGCCGGGCCCCGGTAATTTGTACCAACTTCCCCCCATCTCGTCGGCCCTGGCTGCTGGCAGCAGACGGTACAATAGGGCTGCAAACCATCGTCACGCTTCCTCTGCCATTCTGCTCTCCTGCAGATGCCATACCACAGCAAGCATGGAGCCCGCGCAGATCACCGTGGCAGTTATGAGCACTGTAAACTTCTCGCGCATTATCCTACAGTATATGCAGCACCAGACCCTGCAAAAGCAGGCGAGGAGGCGACGGCAGCGCGGTGATAAGAGTGATGAGGACATGGACACAGACTTCTCTCAAAGCACGGGCCCTGGCAATTTGGACATCACAGGGGCAGATTCATGCCATGGAACATCGAGTCTGGGCCCGGGAAACAAGCACAGACTGGTGGGACCGCAAAGTGCAGGTCTGGGATGATTCCCAGTGGCTCCGAAACTTTCGCATGCGTAAGGGCACTTTCATGGAACTTTGTGACTTGCTTTCCCCTGCCCTGAAGCGCAAGAATAGCAAAATGAGAGCAGCCCTCACAGTTCTCAAGCGAGTGGTGATAGCCCTCTGGAAGCTTGCAATGCCAGACAGCTACCGGTCAGTCGGGAATCAGTTTGGAATGGGCAAATCTACTGTGGGGATTGCTGTGATCCAAGTAGCCAACGCAATCACTGAGCTGCTGCTATCAAGAGTAGTGACTCTGGGGGTCATGAGCAGGTCATTGTGGATGGCTTTGCTGCAATGAGGTTCCCTAACTGTGGTGGGGCGATAGACGGAACGCACCCTGGACAGTAGTCAGGAGCTGTTCAACTATAGGCTGAGCAAGTGTAGAATGGTGGTAGAATGTGCATTTGGACATTTAAAAGCTCGCTGGCGCAGTTTACTGACTTGGTTAGACCTAAGCGAAACCAATATTCCCATCATTATTACTGCTTGCTGTGTGCTCCACAATATCTGTGAGAGTAAGGGGGAGACGTTTATGGCGGGGTGGGAGGCTGAGGCAAATCGCCTGGCCGCTGATTATGTGCAGCCTGACACCAGGACAGTTAGAAGAGCACAGCAGGGCGCACTGCGCATCAGAGAAGCTTTGAAAACCAGTTTCATGACTGGCCAGGCTGCGGTGTGAAAGTTCTGTTTGCTTCTCCTTGATGAAAACCTGCCCCCTTGGTTCACTCTACTTCCCTTTAAGCCAACTGCCCTCCCCTTCCCCCTTCGATCACCACTTGCAGAGGCAATAAAGTCATTATTGTTTCAAATTCATGCATTCTTTATTAATTAATCACAGAAATAGGGGGATAACTGCCAAGGTAGCCTGGGAGGGGTGGTGGAGGAGGGAAGCACCAGGTGGGGTGGTGGAGGAGGGGAGGAGGGAAGAACAAGGCCACACTGCACTTCAAAACTTATTGAATGCCAGCCTTCTGTTGCTTGGGCAGTCCTCTGGGGTGGAGTGGCTGGGTGCTCAGAGCCCCCTGACCCCCCTGCATTCTTGGGCGTTTGGGTGAGGAGGCTATGGAACTTCGGAAGGAGGGCAGTTGGTTACACAGGGGCTACAGTGGAGGTCTGTGCTCCTGCTGCCTTTCCTGCACCTCAACCATACACCGGAGCATATCAGTTTGATCCTCCAGTAGGAAATGGCTTCGTTGTGTACGGGTGCAGGGTTAAATCGATTTAATGCTGCTAATTTCGACCTAAACTCGTACTGTAGACCAGGGCTTTGAGGAAGCTTCTTGCATCACCTATTCAGCACAGTAGCCTGGCAGGCGGTACAACAATCATCACTGAAAACTTAAACATTTACCCACAGTTAGCACATGATAACATAGTACAGGGAAATGCTGCTGTGTCTCAAATATCTCTCTAGGGTAACTGCAGCAACTGCTGCCTTTTAATGGTGATAACTTTAGTGAAAATTCCGAAAAGCTTAACAGAATGGGGAAAATAGTATAGAAGAAATGAGAGTGGAAGAGAAGAGGAAAAGTGGAAGAGTTTAAGAAGGAGGAGAGAAAATGACAACACTGTAAAAAGGGTTAAGCAGACAACACCAGGCGAAAGAGAAAAGGAGTAATAGAGAAAAGAAGGAAATTAGGCTGGGAAAGAGGAGAAAAAGAAAGAGGTAGATAGAGATAGAAGGTTTAGTCTACACACTAGGGTGACCAGACGTCCCGATTTTATCGGGACTGTCCCGATTTTTACTTGTTTGTCCCGCGTCCCGACTGATGTTTGGTCAGGACACTGGACAAAGAAGCAATTTTTGCCCTCCGCTCCGGCTCGCGCTTCCCCCCGTCCCGACTCCGCCCCCTTCTTCCCCCATTGGATAGCTCTCCAAATCCCCGCCCTGGCCCTGCCTCTTCCCCACGCACGCCGCTTGCGCGCCAATTAGCTGTATGGCGGCGGCGCAAGCACTGGAGGGAGGCCGGACACCAGCGTGTGTAGCGCGGCCGCCATGAAGATTAAGAAGGTGGTGCGGTGCAGCAGCTGTGCCTGGAGGCCAGCGGAGGAGGGATGTGTGGAGGGGGGATGGAGGGAGGCTGGTCGGGCAGTTGCTCCGAGTCTGCACCTCTCTCTTGGCGCAGTGGCTGTGGGGGGGTCCGGGGTGCAAGCGCTGTAACCCGAAACCTCCCCCCCCGTGAGTGGAGCGGAGGCGGCGGGGGAAGAAGGAAGCGGCTCGGCTCGGCAGTCCCACACACACCAAGGGGGGAGCGCTCCGGTTTGTTCACTGGAGCTTATGGCAGCTACAGGGTGGGGAAGGGGGGGTCTGTGCCTCCTCTGCGGGGCTCTCTCGGCCCCGGGTGGGTTCTTGCTGTCCCCTGCTCCTGCGGCCTTCCCGGCCCCACCCCCCGGGACTTTGCCTCCTGCACCAGCCTTTGTGTGCGGAGGCGGAACAAGGCCCTGCCGGGAGAGAGGCTGGCTTTTAGGGCAGAGGAGCAGCCGAGTGCTGCATCTCTGATTGCAGAGCTGGGGGCCCAGCCAGCGGCTGCAGAGGGTTGCGGCGGGGCGGGGGGGGGGGGGCGCACTTTGGCAGCTTTTTTTTTTTTTGCTCCACCCCCCGGCGTCCCGATATTGGCATCTGGTCACCCTACTAGACACCAAATGTTATACTGTTATAAGTATGGGTAAAAATCATACTCTAATCAACAGAGTACTAGTACAATCCCTAGTGTAGATGTAGTTAATATAACAGTGTCTTATAGCAGTACAGCTTATTCCCCTTCCCATATAGGAATAGCTATACAGTGTAGAGCACCTTTCTACCAGTGTCCACATTAGGGGGTTATACCACTAAAACTATACTGGTCTGGTTAAAACAACAAACATTTCTAGTGTAGACACGTCCTTACCAGTCATTTACTTCCCATTGTTAAATGCTAATGAATCTCCCTAAATTGGAATGCCACAGTCGGAAATCCAGATACCCACTTTACAGAGGGGGAGAGGAATATAGTGAGTGAATTTCACTGAATGGGAATTCTTAGTGGGTTGGCCAGTCAAGTGTATTTAATTCATCATCAGGACAAACCCTTTCTTTAAACAGAGAAGTCCTACAAAAACAATCCTCACAACTTTTTTTTTTTTTAAAGAACTATGACAACTCCTTATGTATTTTTAGACCAGAAGCAGCAGGGGGATACATTCATGATAATCATAGATTGCGTAGCTACCAGAATTTTAATGGGTTTTTATGAACAACTGGCACAAGCTCTCTCTCCGTATATATGTAATTACTCTACCGTCTTTATTTTTACACATTCAATATGAAAAAAAACTCTAAAACAACAGATAGAGCTCTCTCACTGTTGCCTCAAATATCTAAACTGGCTCTGACTGTATTTGAAACGTGAACAATATCATTAGAACTGAACTTTTTCTAGTACTTTCATTTTAGTGATATTGAATTAGTCTTTGCCCCCCCAATACATTATATATATTAAATCTACAGTAGTTAAACATATATATTGCATGCTTTTAACACATTGGTTTTGATTTTTTATATACCATAATATTGAGTATACAACACAAATACGGTAATATACCAAGATTGTCTTAAGTGATAAACTCATAGAGCTATATCCTTGGGTACACCATAGCAATGTTGAACATACACAGGGGCAGGGAGACAATTAGGGGAAGGAGAATGTATAAGTGACTTTCCACCACATTTCTGCTCACACTGACCCTGGGGGCTGCAAGAAGCTGAATAAACTCATAGAACAAGTTGGAGCAGTCTTGGGGCAGTTCTGATTTTCCCCTGCAGATAGTGGCCTTCAAGGAGGCCTGTTCTACCCCCAGTCTCCCCCAGGATCATCAAGTTCATACTGCCTCAGCCCTAACCCTGAGATATCCCCTTCCTGTCCTCAGCCCACCCCTAAATGCCCCCTATGCTGGGAGGTTTTGGAAAGACTGGACCTGGATTGGCTATGCCAGCTCAAGGCCCCCCATGTTAGGGGAATCTTCAGCTGCTGTCTTATAGCAGTTGAAACAGTGCAGGGGTGACTTATAAGAAGCCAAATATCTGCCACTTAGTGTGCCTGTTAGTGCATAAACCTCCCCTCTAATTAAATGTGTAAAATAATTTATTAGCACCAACATCGAAAGTGTCAGGGACTTTTTAACCCAGACGGCAAGGTTCATTGTCTGACCGCAGAGTGAGAGACAGGCAACACCAGCAAGGTCCAATACAAGCTCTTTATTGAAGAGTGCACACAACAATAGAGAGCGGCCCGTCTCCAGAGAGAACCAGCACACCTCTACAACAACTAGTGAGATTATATAGACAGTCCCGTCGCGTCATAGTTAAGCAACTTAAACCCCCGAACCCCCCTTTACTAGTTAAAAGCTTCTGACATCTATGCATATCTATCTTCATTGACAGTACAAACAGTTCATGATGCCTCAGCAGCTTCTTATCAATATCTTCGTCATGTGCCAGAGGCTGAGAACAAAGAAGGAGTTAGGTACAGATAAAACCCAAAAACAGGGAGTAACAGGGAGTGGGGACTCCGAGTCTCCATCTGTTTAAACAAACTGTTCCTGGTACTTCGGTTACAAGAACGCGGCCCTTCCTCCTATCTTATCTCCTACAGTTTGAGCAAGCGGGCCCCTAGGCCTCACGGAGGAAAAAAAAGAAATGGCCTACCAACTACTGTTAGCCTGACTATGATTAAGCTAGCCAGACAATGTTTTATACCCCATAATTCTACGGGCCTAACAAAAGCAAGGGGTGCTGTGATAATCAGAGTCCAGACATCCAGAGGGAGAACAGAAGGTTTAAACTCCCAAAATGAGCAGCTGAACCAACTGATTGCACATTGTATTATTGCACTATAACAGTATATTGAGTATGGTCTTTTATGAAAGCTTATAGTGTTCTGAACTTGATAGTCATTAGGAGATATGTATACAGACTGTGGTTATGAATCTGTGTATTTATGTATATAGAAAACTGTGCTCATAATGTGTACTACAACTTCAATTATGCCTCTCAGCAGGGAGAGGCACCTCCTATGCCAGGTGTTTACATGAAACTGGCTCCAAGTATCCATCCATTGTCCAGCTCAGAAAAAGACAATGATGAACCATTAGAGTTAATGGGAAGACATTGTGACATCCTGGTTATCAAGCCAAGAGAGAATCATGAATCACTATGCCAGGAGAGGGAACAAAAGAAAACCAAGGTTGGAACTGAGGTTTGTCATCCAGAAGCTGAGGGACAGTCTCCAGGTGGGAAGCTGTCCCTGAATGCTGGATCCGCCCTATAGCTAGGCGGTATGCTTGAGGTAGTGTTCAATGTCAATAGGTAACTTGTATTACGAAACGGTTTTATCTAATATGGGAGCATAAAGCCTGAGGTTGTGTCTTTATGTTTGCTTTCTGTGTAACTTGTATATGTATGCTTTCCCCTTACTATTTTACCTTTGAATCTGTGATTTTTCTATTAAATAAAGTTTTTGTTTATTTTTATCTCAAGCAGGTCCCTGTTGTGCAAACTGCATGGAGTGTAAGTGTAAAAGTAAGCTGCTCTCTGGGGGACTGGTTTCATGCTTTTGGGGGTAACAACAAACCAGAAGGGAATGGTCTGAGTGTCTGCTGCTTAAGAACTTGTGGAGGATGGATTTGGGATGACTCAGAAGTTGATAAAAACAACAAAGAGTCTGGTGGCACCTTAAAGACTAACAGATTTATTTGGGCATAAGCTTTCGTGAGTAAAAACCTCACTTCTTCGGATGCATAGAGTGAAAGCTACAGATGCAGGCATTATATACAGACACATGGAGAGCAGGGAGTTACTTCACAAGTGGCGAACCAGTGTTGACAAGGCCAATTCAATCAGGGTGGATGTAGTCCACTCCCAATAATAGATGAGGAGGTGTCAATTCCAGGAGAGGAAAAGCTGCTTCTGTAGTGAGCCAGCCACTCCCAATCCCTATTCAAGCCCAGATTAATGGTGTTGAATTTGCAAATGAATTTTAGTTCTGCTGTTTCTCTTTGAAGTCTGTTTCTGAAGTTTTTTTGTTCAATGACAGTGACTTTTAAATCTGTGATAGAATGACCAGGGAGATTGAAGTGTTCACTTACTGGCTTGTGTATGTTACCATTCCTGATGTCCGATTTGTGTCCATTTATTCTTTTGCGGAGGGACTGTCCGGTTTGGCCAATGTACATGGCAGAGGGGCATTGCTGGCACATGATGGCATATATGACATTAGTGGATGTGCAGGTGAATGAGCCCCTGATGGTGTGGCTGATGTGGTTGGGTCCTCTGATGCTGTTGCCAGAGTAGATATGGGGACAGAGTAGGCAACGAGGTTTGCTACAGGGATAGGTTCCTGGGTTGGTGTTTCTGTGGTGTGGTGTGTAGTTGCTGGTGAGTATTTGCTTCAGGTTGGGGGGTTGTCTGTAAGCAAGGACTGGCCTGCCTCCCAAGGTCTGTGAGAGTGAGGGATCATTTTCCAGGATAGGTTGTAGGTCGTGGATAATGCGCTGGAGAGGTTTTAGCTGGGGGCTGTATGTGATGGCCAGTGGTGTTCTGTTATTGTCCTTGTTGGGCCTGTCCTGTAGTAGGTGATTTCTGGGTACCCGTCTTGCTCTGTCAATCTGTTTCCTCACTTCCCCAGGTGGGTATTGTAGTTTTACGAATGCTTGATAAAGATCTTGTAGGTGTTTGTCTCTGTCTGAGGGGTTGGAGCAAATTCGGTTGTATCTTAGGGCTTGGCTGTAGACAATGGATCGTGTGATGTGTCTTGGATGGAAGCTGGAGGCATGTAGGTACGTATAGCGGTCAGTAGGTTTCCGGTATAGGGTGGTGTTTATGTGACCATCACTTATTTGTACTGTAGTGTCCAGGAAGTGGATCTCTTGTGTGGACTTCTTCAAAAAACAACAAAGAGTCTGGTGGCACCTTAAAGACTAACAGGTTTATTTGGGCATAAGCTTTCGTGAAGAATTCCACCTGGACTTCAACAATTTCCACCCCACCATCAACCTCAGCCTGGACCAGTCCACACAAGAGATCCACTTCCTGGACACTACAGTACAAATAAGTGATGGTCACATAAACACCACCCTATACCGGAAACCTACTGACCGCTATACGTACCTACATGCCTCCAGCTTCCATCCAAGACACATCACACGATCCATTGTCTACAGCCAAGCCCTAAGATACAACCGAATTTGCTCCAACCCCTCAGACAGAGACAAACACCTACAAGATCTTTATCAAGCATTCGTAAAACTACAATACCCACCTGGGGAAGTGAGGAAACAGATTGACAGAGCAAGACGGGTACCCAGAAATCACCTACTACAGGACAGGCCCAACAAGGACAATAACAGAACACCACTGGCCATCACATACAGCCCCCAGCTAAAACCTCTCCAGCGCATTATCCACGACCTACAACCTATCCTGGAAAATGATCCCTCACTCTCACAGACCTTGGGAGGCAGGCCAGTCCTTGCTTACAGACAACCCCCCAACCTGAAGCAAATACTCACCAGCAACTACACACCACACCACAGAAACACCAACCCAGGAACCTATCCCTGTAGCAAACCTCGTTGCCTACTCTGTCCCCATATCTACTCTGGCAACAGCATCAGAGGACCCAACCACATCAGCCACACCATCAGGGGCTCATTCACCTGCACATCCACTAATGTCATATATGCCATCATGTGCCAGCAATGCCCCTCTGCCATGTACATTGGCCAAACCGGACAGTCCCTCCGCAAAAGAATAAATGGACACAAATCGGACATCAGGAATGGTAACATACACAAGCCAGTAAGTGAACACTTCAATCTCCCTGGTCATTCTATCACAGATTTAAAAGTCACTGTCATTGAACAAAAAAACTTCAGAAACAGACTTCAAAGAGAAACAGCAGAACTAAAATTCATTTGCAAATTCAACACCATTAATCTGGGCTTGAATAGGGACTGGGAGTGGCTGGCTCACTACAGAAGCAGCTTTTCCTCTCCTGGAATTGACACCTCCTCATCTATTATTGGGAGTGGACTACATCCACCCTGATTGAATTGGCCTAGTCAACACTGGTTCGCCACTTGTGAAGTAACTCCCTGCTCTCCATGTGTCTGTATATAATGCCTGCATCTGTAGCTTTCACTCTATGCATCCGAAGAAGTGAGGTTTTTACTCACGAAAGCTTATGCCCAAATAAATCTGTTAGTCTTTAAGGTGCCACCAGACTCTTTGTTGTTTTTGTAGATACAGACTAACACGGCTACCCCCTGATCAGAAGTTGATGTCACCCTGCAAGGAATAATAGATTAATGAGAGAGAGTGTGTCTGCTGCTTAAGAACTTGTGGAGGATGGATTTGGGATGACTCAGAAGTAGATGTCACCCTGCAAGGAATAATAGATTAATAGATAATAAAAGATTAAGGTGAGACCTTATTCTTGTGGGCTGGCTACTAGTGTCAGGGATCTGAACCATAGCTACATGACACAAAGGGGCCCTGAAGTAACAGGGCAGGTAGTGACAGAGCCCTGTACCATCTTAGGTGGTCCCCAAAAGGTCACAGGTACTTACTAACTGCAGCTGATCAAAAATTTTCCATTAAAAAAAATGATGGAAAATTGGACTTTAGACGAAATGAAAATGTTTGCAGAAAGTGTCTGCTTTTCTCAGAAAAAGAAATCGAATTTTCGTCAGAAAACTGAAAAAATGTAAACTGAAAAGCATTTTGACAATAAAATCAAAATTTCTCAGTTTTAATTTCTTGAATAGTTCACAAAAATCTTATGTGATATATTTGAGCTTGGCACAAAGTAGTGAATTCTAGAAGTCTAACACACAATGATGATGATGATGATTTATACTTCACAGTTATCTATCAAATAATCTCAGATATTTTGATAGTATTTTCCTTTTGAGACCATGAAGGAATTTGCCAAGGGTCTATTTGGTTTAATCCAATAATATTTGTAAAGCTGGAAAACACTATTGGGTAACCAAGGCACAGAAAAATTAAGTCACTACTTCTCGGTCACATAGTTGTAGCTGAGCGTGGACAAAAATCCAGATCTCCCAGCTTCCAGGTCCCATTACTTTACTTTAGGACCATAGTTCCTATCCTAATTTCTCAGGAAGTAGTCAACACAGACGGCAGTAGAACACTACCAAGGATTTTCTGTTTTTGAAGGTATAAATATGTTTCAACCTGTAGCTGGCTATAGCGCAAATCCTATGTCCCTTTCAATTTTCATAAAATTGAAAGCATATTACACACACACTGACACACACACACACAATTTATTTTCCTTTGCCATCTGTAACAAGAAAAATCAGTTTTGTTTTGAGTACAAAGTGTTAGGAAAGCTAATCTGCTACTAGCAATTTGGCCAGATGCCAAATATTTTTCTCTTTGGACACTTAACTGCTCACACAGTAAATTAATTTATTTCCCCCTGTCAGAGCATATTTGGAATTTTGTATTTGTACTGATGAATCGCTATTTAAAAGGACCTGAATAATTATTGTAGCACCTTCTCCTCACTATTTTATCTCTTTTTCATAAATACATGGGTAAAAGGTTTAATATCTATTAGAGTATAGAACTCTACATACAGGGCCAGATTTTGTGCCCAGTACAGCTTCTTTGCACAGCACTATCAGGGCAATCTGACCATGGAGGATCATCCCTACATAGGGGAATTCTCTGGTGGTATGGAACCAGCATAGTTCCATGCCTTCCCCCAATGTAGGGGATGTGGTCAGATCAAGAAGGGTTTGGTTAGGGCTTCCCTATGCCCTGCGAAACCTAGATAACATTTTGGCTCCTTGGAGCTACTTGCACATGGAGCAATTTTCAGTAACCTATAGCCTGCTCTTACCAACTCAACATTCAGCCTCTCCAGAACTGGAAGAATACAAAGCCAATCTTTACACTACCCTCCATCTGTTCTGTATCCCCCAAGCCAAAGCCACGGATTGGAACCACAGTGTATTCATATAATGGTATCCTTTAATGAGGCTTACAATTATTCTCTTAATTACTAACAAAACAGTCATTTTGGCATAGAGCTCTTCAAATTAAAGACAGAAGTAATAAATCAAAATCCTACATACAAACAATGGGATGGTGAAGTTCAGATTTAGATCTAAAAGTCACAGCTAAATGCCTCTCTCCTTTTCACCATATGCAGGGCATGGATCAGCGTTCACATCACATTCCCCATCAGTACACGGCCCAAGCTAGGGAAGCGAATGATCCATCCAGCAGACCAAATTTGGTGATGAATCCTGGTCACATGCAACCTGAGGCACATTGTGCCTACACTCAGAAGACCATATGAACTCAGATGATTCACATGCAAACTGCTGAGCCATTGTATACTGGTTATTTGGGGTTAGATTTTCAAAGGAGTTGAGGGCCAGATTTTCAACTCCTCAGTATTCACAATGGAAACCAGATTATCCAAAGAGCTCAGGTCCCATTTTGGCACCTAATGAAGAACTAGATTTCCAAAAGTGCTCAGCAATCATCAGTTCCTGGAGTGATGCCGATGGCCAGATTTTCAAAAGAGCTCAGAAAACTGGGTACTGAGACCTTTTGAAAAGCTGACCCTTAAAGCCCATTCACTTTCCTTTTAGCTGCTGTTATACCAATAGAATAAAAACCAGCAGGATCTTATTAAGAGGGATAAGGCAAAGATGCCACATTTATTGTAAATATAATGATAAAGCAAAAGATAAAAGTAAACAAGGTTGTTTTGACTACTTATTCCTATCACTACGTATTCCTTCACACACACACACACACACACCCCTATATCTATATAGATTCATTCACACAATCATTCATTCAAGTTCTGTATAGGTGTTATAGTTACCAGCCTAGAAGTTGCTCATGCCAAGTTACTGGCCAGGTATCTTGGTCATGAGGATGGAGCCAAGTCTGTGTCAGGTGCACCTGATGCTCCTGGAGGCTGGCAGCAGAACCAGAGACTCCAAATCCTCAGTCTTGAGAGTCCATTCCTATAGGAATTAATTCCTATGTTAGTCTATGGTAGCTGTTTCATTCTGCTGTTGCTGACTCAATCAGCAGATGGCACACTCCTGGGCACATTCCTGGTGGCTCCAAACTGTTCAAAGTTTGTGTTTCTCATCCTTCCAGGTGATGGGGTGGATCCCAGTTTACCCTCCGGGGGTTCTGGCGATCCACTTTACACATTCTTCGGCCGATGGATACTTCCTTTCTAGGCTGGCATCTCTCTAACCATTCATCAACATACATTCCATATCTTAACCATATTTTAATTTACTGTCTCCACCACTTTCAGGGTGTGTGCTAATTCATTTGAGACTCCCGGCCCTTTAATTATAGAGGATGGGAGTCTAGGAGCCATTGCTGTTACAATGAAGTGAAAGTCACTTAACAGCTTATAGTGTTTGTTTACATTGTATCAATTACTTCAAGAACAAAGTCAATTAACTTGTTTGTAAGTTTTACATAGTAATAAAGTATCTTTCACAAGATAGATATAATCAATGGTTTCTACAGAGAGTAGCTTACAAGTTTTAACAGAAGACCCAAGAGATTTTTGTACTTGGTGAAACTGTTGGATTTTAAAGTGTGGGGGACAAATTATTGGGGGGGTCACTGTCACTTGGGGGAATCACTGTTAGTACCTACTTTAATATCCCTACATAATCCCCCTTTTGACACTACGATATTTATATAATCGTTAGTGTCACTTTCTTTTTAACCTGTTTAAGAGAAGGTATTGTGAGGCAACATGAGTTTGTGATTTCAATTTAGCGTACATTCTTTTTATCTGAAAACACATGCCACACATACCAATTATACAAATACAATTTAATATTAAGACTACTATCAATGAGTGTAGCATTACTGATAGGATGCCAGTGGTAGTCGGGGACCATCCAGAGATTATATCATATCAGTGGTAGGTTATTATTTGTTTCTCTGCGGTGGCAATTCGTAACATGTCCCCATTGGCATGTATAATATGAATAGTCCGATTTCCTATTTGGTTATCTGCCTGTTCTAAAAATTTGGTCACTTCTTTGCTTTTAATGAGGCTATCAGTAAGGTCTTGCCATCTAATTCCAAGGTCAATTGAGAAGTCGGCTAGCTCAGCTGTTGGTGTTAGCTGGGACTTTTTTGGCAGCGGTAAATAGTAAGTGTGATTTCTAGTAAAAACAGTACTGACATTGCATTTACATTCATCTACTGGGGGGTTGCTAACACTCCCATCCTCCCAAAATAATTCCTCCCATGAGTGGATACATACACATTGTCCATTGTACAATACTTTGGTGTCATTGTCCAATTCTTCCCACATACATGATCCCAACGAAACATCTTTACTACAAGGCTCTGGGGCAACAGGTAAGGTGAGGCATACCCACTTTTGAGGAGTCCATTTGGTACAACCTCTAGTGTCCAATAGTTTTCCTCCCTCCCCGGCCCACTGGCTTGAGGTCCGAGGCAGCCAGAATGATCCCATGTGTAATATGGGGAGTGGGCTAACCTTCCATACCTTTGCCTCCAGAGACTATTGATGTGCTATTTTTACAATTATTTCCCCAATTAACAAGTCTGATTTCACAGTGCTGGAAACATACTGCATCCAGTCATATTGGTAAGTATCAAACAGACATCATTTCCTTTGTTTTAACAAATGCATTAAAACCTTAATATTACCCCAAATTACCCAAAACATTTCATGTTCCAAAGTAAATAGGGCAAGTATCTGCATTTCAGTGCATCCCATAGCTATAGCCGTTTGCATACAGATCACTGCTGCTCTTACAACACTCCGCCCCTTGATCTATGATAATTACAGTACAGTAGTTGTTGTCGTTTTAGGGCACAGGTGATCTGTTGTAAACAAACCAAACAATTATAACCAGGTGAGTATAACTAAAATCATTACAATTGACTAAACACCAGATATAATATAAACAGAAATGCAAACAATCACAATCATAATAATTGGGAATACAATAAAACCATTACCATTACAATAATTGGGTACATTGACTAACAAAATGAGGCCCAAGTTTGATACTGCAATAGCCATCAAACAATAAATGTTAACCCTAACCCTTAAATATACACAAGAAATAAGATTTGTAGGAATACCAGTATCAATAACAAAACTTAACAAAATGCTTATTAGAGAATCTAATAAAAAATAAACCTGATGCATTGGGGCCCAAAGTCTTTTGGACACAAGTGGTGGTTGATAAGTTGGATGGACATGGGGGAAGTAGAGAGAGGAAAAGACATTTGCCCTGTCTAGTGTAGTATCCCCTCTTTGTCTGGACCCAATGCTAGCACAGGACACCACTAGAGACAGACATAGAACATGCAACACAACACAGAACATGCAACACAGAACACTGAACACAGACTTTGTCGCGACACTATAACCATGGTATTTTATAACTCTTCAGCTGGCACCAGCTCTCCTGATGTTCTGGTTCAGATCCTGAAAGATAGAAGCTTGGAAACAAATTAGCACAGTGCTCCCACCATGGCAGAACCTGATTAGTCTCTGCCACAGTGTGTTCGGTACTTGGGGCTGCACAAATGCTAATTAAGTTGTGCATTTCTTTGTGAGTTTACTTTTTTTTTGGGGGGGGGGGGCATTTTAAAATCCCCAGCCACTTTGCCATGGCCTGGAGGTCTGAGGCAGAAGCAGGCATTATTGTTACTGTTGCAATGGCATTCTGGCCCTGGGAGGAGGAATCTACCCAAATATTCTCAATATTCCCCTTCCCAAACTCCAGAGGGGTCCCAAAAATCTGCCTCTTCTGGGGTCTTAAATGTTCCTTCTTCTGATGTTACTGCTGCTGTAAGGTTTGAGAGTGTTGTTTTAACTCTCTGTACCCAACCTTAAGGGCATTTAACTGGATTTGGGTACTAATGGACATACATTTTATTTCTCTGCTTTTGCAGCAGAGGCTTGTAAAAATGAAAAACTGCACCAAGATTTACATTTAGCCAATTGAAGGAATACCTTGTTACAGGTTTTCCATAGAAGCCAAACTGCAGCTGCTTCCTTTTGTTTTTACAGAGTTTTCATGTACCATGTTATATATGCCATCGTGTGCCAGCAATGCCCCTCTGCTATGTACATTGGCCAATGACAGTCACTACGCAAGAGGATAAATGGACACAAGTCAGATATCAGGAATGGCAATATACAAAAACCTGTAGAAGAACACTTCAACCTCCCTGGCCACACAATAGCAGATGTAAAGGTAGCCATCTTACAGCAAAAAAAAAAAAAAAAAAAGAAAAGAAAAGAAAAAAAAAAGAAAAAAAAAAAACCAAAACCAACCTTCAGGACCAGACTCCAAAGAGAAACTGCTGAGCTCCAGTTCATTTGCAGAATTGACACCATCAGATCAGGATTAATCAAAGACTGTGAATGGCTATCCAACTATAGAAGCAGTTTCTCCTCCCTTGGTGTTCACACCTCAACTGCTAACAGAGCACCTCACCCTCCCTGATTGAACTAACCTCATTATCTCCATACTGATTTATACCTGCCTCTGGAAATTTCCATTACTTGCATCTGAAGTGAGGTTCTTTCCCACAAAAGCTTATGATCCCAATACTGCTGTTAGTCTTAAAGGTGCCACAGGACCCTCTGTTGCTTTTTACAGATTCAGACTAACACGGCTACCCCTCTGATACTTCATGTACCCTTGTTAAAGTGACAGTCTGATTACACAGAGCCATCTTAAGGCTTAGTGTTTCTAACAGTGCTTCTTTTAGTTTTGTGCACCTCACCCCTGCTGTTGCTTCAGAGGGGCACTGTTAATTTCTTATTCTTTTACTACTGCTCTCATCTGCTATTTTGTTACACACACATAAACACAAACACCCCAAAACAAGCAAAACAAAAACACCAAACAAAAAGAATTCAGAATCTCTCCCTATTTTCCTGGGTTTAATTGCCCTGCTGCAGTCACACCACTGTCTCCACCACCTTCAGAGTGTGTGCTAATTCATTTGAGACTCCCGGACCGTTAATTACAGAGGGTGGGGGTCTAGGAGCCATTGCTGTTACAATGAAGTGAAAGTCACTTAGCGGCTTATAGTGTTTGTTTACATTGTTCTTGAAGTAATTGATACAAAGTCAATTAACTTGTTTGTAAGTTTTACATAGTAATAAAGTATCTTTCACGGGATAGATACAATCAATGGTTTCTACAGAGAGTAGCTTACAAGTTTTAACAGAAGACCCAAGAGATTTTTGTACTCTGTGAAACTGTTGGATTTTAAAGTGTGGGGGACAAATTATTGGGGGGTCACTGTCAGGGCCGGCTTTAGGCCGATTCAGCTGAATTGGGCCCCACGCCAAGAGGGCCCCGCGCTGCAGCTGTCCACCCCACCCCCAGCTCACTTCCCCCTCCTCCCCTCCCCTGCACACTCCGCCCCCTCCCCTGCTTCCCGCGAATCTCTGATTCACGGGAAGTCTGAGACGAAGCAGGGGCGGGCCGGCAGCACGAGGTAAGCTGGGGTGGTGCGGGCGGGAGAAGGGCTCCGGGGAGGCGCGGCCCGTTCCCGCAGGGCTAGCTCCAGGCACCAGCCCACCAAGCTTGTGCTTGGGGTGGCACCTGGACGGGGGCGGCGCGGTGCTCTGGCTCCGGCCGCCAGGGAGAGTGGAGCCCCGGCCGGGCTCGCCGCCCTCCTCCCGACGCTCTGGCCACCGGGGAGAGCAGAGCACCGGCTGGGCTCGCCGCCCTCTCCTGCCGTGCTCGGGGGAGGGGGCGGCGGGAGGCTTTTTTGCCTTGGGCGGCAAAAAAGCCAGAGCTGGCCCTGATTCCAAAGCCACACAGGCATGACTAAATCTGGCTCATGACTTTGCTCACACACTTTGCCTTGCTGTATGTACTATTGGATGTGCTTCTAGTCCTGAGGTTTTGAACCCACAGAAGGATCAGATCCATACTTGGTCTATCAAAGGATTTAGACCAGAATCTTCAGAAAGGTCAGCACCCATAAGTGGGAGACAGAGTTTCAAAATTGCTCAGCTCCCATTTAGGCAACAAAATAAATGGCCAGAGGCAGGCCCCACTCACAGAAGTTGGCAAGAAGCGGGCTGCTAGAAGTAGGTGCATCCACACATAAGTGCTAATAAAAGGAACTTGTGCCAAGATGGCATCAGAACACTCCACAGAGATAACGAGGAACTGGCAGGTGCATTTTAAAGACAGGGTCAAAAGGACATTATGATGGACAAATCTGTTTGAAACAACATGATCAAAGGGGGACACAGCACCCTAACGAGTCAAGGGGCTGTACCTCAATACGTCAGTAGGGATGAGTAATCTGTCCTGTAACTGTATAAAAGTAGGTCTCAGAATGCACATCTTTGTCCGGCCTAGGGGGCAATGGAGTGTCCTGCCACTGACTGAGCTGTGTCCATTGCCAGGGGCCACATATTTGTAGTATGTCCTGTAGAGTCTATAGGAAACTATTCCTGTGCTTCGTTGGACAATAAACCTGGCTCGGGTTCCTTCATACTTTACTAGAGTCTGTGGTCTTTGGGGGTTCTCTCGGAGTTTGCTGTGTCAGCTATCTCCGCCGAACTGGGGCAGCACATAGAGGGAACATGCACTCAGCCGACTGTTATCATCATTGAACAAGAGCAGAGCACCACACCGGTAGCTACTGACAACATAAGTAAGGGTGACAGAGGCAGGCCCATTATTAATTTTGTTAAAAATCTTCTATCATTACTCCTGCAGTTCATGTGCTAGCCCATTAATAGATCAAATCAGAACTTGTAGAAGCCATATGTGTTCTTGAAAGTAACAGGAAGCAGTGAATACTCATTTCTGCCATTTTAGGGAGAGAATGACAAGAAGGTGGCCAATAGAATAACGGAATATAATTCCACCTGTAAAACACAGTTTAGCCAACAAACTTTTTTCACATTTTCAACTGTTATGACAAATATTGAAAATGCAAGTCTTATTTTTTAGAACAAATATTTCCTAAAATGGATCTCAAGTATTCTACAGAAACATTTAAATAAAAAGAGAAATTAAATACTACCATGAACAATAACTCCAAAGATTATAAACAATTGTAAACTTTCTAACACCAATGAACTTCCGGAGTAATTCCAGTGAAGTCAATGGAATTATTCTGGATCTGCATTGATGTATCTAACAAAATATTTCCTCACCATTTGGGTTTATTGCTGTATTAAAAAAGAGAGAGAGAGAGAGAGAGAGAAAGATGATGTGTCAGTAACTGTAGTGTAATGTATGGGCTTATGCATGAATACATCAAAAGGGATCTTTGGCAAACTGTCAAAGAATATTTGGAATTAGAAAATATGAGATCCTGCCTTGAATACCGTGTACTTGAATGGATAGGAAAATAATATCATTTGCTTCTACTTCACGTTCCTTATGTCAAAACCTTTATTTTTTTCATCATTTTCTGATTACTTTTCCTTCCATGCTCTTTGCCATCATTTTAGCAATTCCTTCTGCTTATTTTTCTTTTCATGTCTTTGAAAAGTAACCAAAAATCTTCAGATTTTCTTCTTCCCATAGAAATGGAGATATTTTTCAACTCTTTCATAAAAGTACATCCTGCAAATGACTTACTCTTTTCTCATCCTGTGAATAACTGATTTGCTACATCTCTTAAGGAAGAATTTATTGTTTAGAAATAACTGAAAATGACATTTCCCCCCTTTTCCCAGATGAACAGAGAGAGACATTTGACTTATTGCTGACTTTAATTAAAGTGTGAAGGCTGATTTTATTTCAGAATTTCTTATAAATCATCTTCTTAGTTTGTTGATTACTATTTTAAAAAATAGACATTTGATTTATTGCAATCATCCTAGTAGGGAGTGGAGACACTGATTCTCAAACTTAACATAAAGGAGCAATTTGAAACATCTGTTTGATAGATTACCTTCTTAACTATGAGATTGAAATCTTGGGATATTCCTCACACCTGGGAGGTTTTCATTAGAAGCAGCTATACCAACTGAAAATCAGGAGGACATTATTGGGTTTTTCCATATTTGGATGCGTCTGTCCCATTAAAAGTAGCTAATTTTCTCAAAGGTGAGGGAAGACTAAAACAAAGGCAACAGTGTAGAGACGTGCAAGGAAATTTAAGGAGAGTTCACTGGAGTGGATTAGATGTGTTAGTGGGCTGGCATGTTCTCTCTTCATCCCTGGAGATTGGAATTCATGGTCTACTGGACATTTGACCACATTTCAAAGTGTTATGCCATTTAATACAATTGATCATCTCTTTTCTGGAAAAGCTTATATTAAAATGACAAAGGAAAGGTGTAAAGGCTACCTTTCGGCATTGCCTGATCTTGCACAACCCTTGCATGCAATATGCTTGCTGCAGTCAGTGCTTAGACCCCACACACTCATAAGTGCCCAGTTCATACAAATGTTTTCTTTAAGGGCTCTGGCGCTTTTGGAAGGTTCAGAACGTTAGGGCTGGTCAACACTGAAAACTTGCATCGACATAGCTACATCTCTTAGAGATATGTAGTTAAGCTGACCTAACCCCTGGTGTAGAGAGTGCTAGGTCGACAGAAGAATTATTCCCACGACCTAGCTACCACCTCTTGGGGAGGTTGATTAACTACAACCCCACCCATCACTTTAGTGAGTGTCTGTTCCGTAGCATTTTAAGTGTGGACAAAACCCTCTAACCACAGGAATAGCATAAAACCCTACGAAGAAGGCTAGTATTTTAATATTGGGCACCTCTTTTCAGTTCCTGCCACCAGTAGTGCCGGATCCTTCTTTTTCAGACTCATTTGTGTGTCTGAGGCTGATGTGCCCGGAGCAGATGGAAATACTCTGCAGCCTGGTGATTTGAGCTGCATGATCATTTCCTGATAAGGGCTTGGCACTGTTTCTTCATGGCCTGCAGTGAGTTTTAGAACACTATATATTTTATACTACATGATTATTAGTTGGTCTTTTCTCCCTTCACCTCTATACATAACACTTTGTATAAGCGATTACATTTTTTTGTTTTGTTTTTACTTTACGCAACTGATAAAAATTTTGCATCAAAATGTCACAGGACTGTGTGATAATGTATGTCACAGATACAACCAGGTGCCCCCTTGCTGGCCACTCACCAGACTGCTGTGAAGGAGATCCAGACCTCTATGTCCCTGGATCCCACAGGTCTTTTAAGCCCCTGGAGCCACTGCCCCAACCTTGGGGTCCCCAAGCATATTCTCAGGGCACAAGCCTGCTACCTAGCACCCCATCCTGAGAATTGGACCCCCCTCTGTCCAGCCACCTAGCACCTCTGGGTGCAACACTGACCCTTCAGACTACCCAAGAGTCTTGAAGGAGTTTAAATAGCCCCCTCTCCCAGAACTTCACCCAAAAGATGTATAGCTTCTGGTTTAGTGTAACTGTCTCAGGGACATGTAGCAGTTGTGAAGCAGTTAACATATAGAAAGATACTTTGTGCAGAGTCTAACACAGTTGCTCCTTTACTTAATCATATAAAGCACAAGAGAGTACAGAACAAATAGGGTGACCAGATATCCCGATTTTATAGGGACAGTCCCGATATTTGGGGCTTTGTCTTATATAGGTGCCTATCACCCCCATCCCCGTCCCGATTTTTCACACTTGCTGTCTGGTCACCCTAAGAGCAAACAAAGCAACTACACGAACATTCCTGCCTCATTTTCCCTGCATCTAGGGCATGCTTTGGTCTGGGGTCAGAGTCCCTTGGGTTGTCCAGAGTCCTTGGCCCCCATACCCTATGAGGCTGCAACATGTTGGATGACGTGATCTCTCCTGCCCAAAGCTTTCTCTACCTGTCTGGCTCACTCTGTTCCTGTAAGGCTCATTATATAAAGCCACCGATCCTCTCAGTCTTTCTTTGTTCTGTCTTTTGGGTAACTTTCCACTGCTCCTACTTTCTCTTTTTCATTCAGAGGAGTCAGCTAAACTGGATTTCCTGCTTTTCAGCATTACCTTTATGTAGTTAAAGTACTGTCATTAACCTTAAGTATTTCACATTGTCCCTCTCTGGTGTGTATCTGCTACAGGACTTGTCAGCAGTGGTAGATAAACAGACATATAGGTACTCATTATACAGCAGTTTTTCATAATACAACTTCACAGTACCATCCAGAATTCATAAGCAGGACAGACACGGCTCCAATTTGTCACAACATACTATAAATATCAAGGAAAAAATTAAAGGCAAACTAAAGATTTGGTGTAGAGGTTTTCTAATTAGTTGCCAACAACAGCAGGGATGCTGTTTTGTTGATTCAACTATTAGAGTGATATAAAAATCAACTGGAATTAATATAGTCTGAGTGTCTTATCCCATAGGCGCAGACTCTGTGGGTGCTCCAACCCTGGAGCACCCACGGAAGAAAAAGCACCCACCAGCAGCCCCCCCCAGTGAGCGCCTTCCCCTCCCCCCAGTGCCTCCCGCCCATCATAATCAACCATTCCATGGCATCCAGGAGGTGCGGGGGGGAGGGGACAGAGCAAGGGCAGAGCGGGGCAGAGGGCGGAATGGGGCAGGAAGAGGTGGAGTGGGGGCAGGAAGAGGTGGGATGGGATGGAGTGGGAGCAGGGCCTGGGGTGGAACGGGAGTTCAAGCACCACTGGACACCTAAGAAAGACAACACCTATGCCTTACCCTGCAGAAATTTAAGCACATTAGTAACTTTTATACACACAAGGGAGTCCTGCTGAAGTCAAGGGGACCACTCATGTGTAAAATTTACTGATGTGTTTAAATTTCCACAGGATTTGGCTTTACCACAGTACATAAACTGCAGTCTTCATTTATTTCAGATTTCTCTTTAAGAAAGGTGAAAATTCATTGTTTTTTCTTAAGAGTCCAGGGCTACCCCAGTCAGTGCTGGATAATAGTTCCCTAGGCACTGTTAAGTTTAGCTGTAATTCTAGTTATTAAATTCACAGATGACAAGTATATGAAAATCCAGAAATAGGAAATTTCCCAATATGTTCTCATTTTGCACTGTAGCCTGTCAGCCTAAAAGCATGAAAAATGCACTTGTGTGGTGGCTGGTTTATGATCCACTCTGTAAGGCATAATAGCTACAACAAGAAAGATGTGAAAAGCATGAAAAATAATACCGTATGCTTCAATTTTGTAACTGAAGTGTGATACTGTCTGATATTTTGTCCAGCTTCAGAAAAGGCAAATAATAAGTTTTGCCTCTCTGAAAAGCAGAAAAATGAAATACTGAAAATGCATCTCATTACTGGAATCTTAGTTTTCTAAAATCATCCAACCTAAATTACACTAGTAGAATGTGGATTTAGGAACATATTTCAAATTAATACTTATTCTGTACTCAAATTTCTTTTCTTTCCAGTGACTTTAGTGTAAATGGAATTGACCGCAGTAAAATCCCTGGATACTTGAGTCTTCTTTAACCACAACATAATAAATAGAATGGAACATATAGTAAGGAGATATATATTGTGACAAAGTTCCTCCTCTATCTTGGTGGGTCCTGTGCTTATTGGCGGATTTTCTTGCCTCAGAGATTCACCATGTGGGTTGGGGAACAGCCCAGAGACCTTCCTCTCTGGAAGAACCCACAATCCAGGTCAATTGGGAGGTTTGGGGGGAACACAGGCCCGCCCTCTACTCCGGGTTCCAGCCCAGGGTCCTGTGGACTGCAGCTGTCTATAGTGCCTTCTGTAACAGCTACATGACAGCTACAACTTCCTGGGCTACTTCCCCATGGCCTCCTCCAAACACCTTCCTTAGTCACACCACGGGACGTTCCTCCTGGTGTCTGATAACGCTCGTGCTCCTCAGTCCTCCAGCAGCACACCCTCTCCCTCTCAGCTCCTTGCACCTCTTGCTCCCAGCTCCTCACACTCACACCACAAACTGAAGTGAACTCCTTTTTAAAGCCCAGATGCCCTGATTAGCCTGCCTTAATTGATTCTAGCAGTTTCTTCTTAATTGGCTCCAGGTGTCCTAATTAGTCTGCCTGCCTTAACTGTGGCTAAGCTGGTTCTAGCAGGTTCCTGATTACTCTAGTGCAGCCCCTGCTCTGGTCACTCAGGGAACAGAAAACTACTCATCCAGTGAGCAGTATATTTGCCCTCTACCAGACTCCTGTACCCCACTGGTCTGGGTCTGTCACAATATACATACAGAACATGAAAAGGTGGAAGTAACCATACCAACTCTAAGAGGCTAATTAATTATAGGTTATCTTAATTAATTAGCCTCTTAGAGTTGATATGGCTACTTCCACCTTTTCATGTTCTGTATGTATATATATCTCCTTACTATATGTTCCAGTCTATGCATCTGAAGAAGTGGATTGTAGCCCACGAAAGCTTATGCTCAAATAAATTTGTTAGTCTCTAAGGTGCCGCAAGTACTCCTGTTCTTTTTGCGGATACAGACTAACACGGCTGCTACTCTGAAACCTAACATAATAAATGACAGTGCAATCTTCCCCATGAGTATGTCTCAACTGTAAATCATAGAATCATAGGACTGGAAGGGATCTCGAGAGGTCATCTAGTCCAGTCCCCTGGAAATCCTTGATCTCTCTGCTGAGCCTGTAAACAGGAGAGGCGGGGGGTGGAGGGGAGAGGAAAATTTGTACCAATTCTGTTAGTGGCCTTTTCACCGGGACCTCTGTCCACTAGGAACTGGACTGACAACAAATTTATATGAGAGGTCATTGACCAATTAATAGGTGACAAACTGTGGTGTGTCTGATACTCATGAAAAGCAGCTGTCAGAAGTAGCTACTGGCTAGCAACAACATCATTCCACCAGCACGTGATCAGCCAATACCTTTGTTCAGGTTATTATTTGTATTATAACAGTAGTGAGTAAATGCCCCAACTGAAATCAGATCCCCATTCTGCTAGGTGCTATATATATTTTCTACCACTACACTAAAGAGCTTACAGTCTAAATAGGTGAGAGAGAGACACAGTGAGTGAACAGAAGTATAATTCTTCCTCTTTTACAGACTGTGAACTGAGGCACACAGAGATAGAATTATTTGCCCAGCGGCACATGAAAAGTCTCTTTCAGAGTCCTAGGCCATCATTTTAATCACCATATCATCTTGCCTTACTACAAAACTATTGGGCAAAGCCCAAGTTCTGGTGATGCAATGCATCAAACTTGGTATTCGGTGGTGGAGTACTTTGTCACTTTGTTTTTTGTGGGATAGAGGAGCTCAGATAATGCTCTCTTTGAACATGCAGTTCACTTAAGTTCTTTTTAGAATCAATGGTTTTATTGCACCCCACCCTCTTCCAGAGCCGCGCACACCCACACACACTAGAAGTAGCAACTTTCCATCAGCTGCTGGGGAGCAGGGCTGGTGGCTGGGACCCAAGCCCCGGGCAGGGAGTGGAGGCCTGGGCATGGGGCCAGCGGCCCCGTGTAAAACCTGGGGGTGCTGCAGCACCTCCTGCACCCCTAGTTCCTGTGCCTATGCTTTCAATCACTACTAACTGGGCCAGGTACCTATGTGTGCCTTAAAGGTACAAGGCTCCATTGTCCATTACCAATCCTTTGAGTCATCCACTCCCCTTTGTGTTTTCTTGTGGTCTGATCCTCTGCTCTTTATCGTTTTCTGACTACTTTGCACGATGAGCTCTTTGCAATTATTTTACTAATCTACGTGCTTATTTTTCTTTTCACGTCTAGAGAAATAACTGAAGTGTTCAGATAAAATATGACCATTTATTACTTTCATTGTTCAAACAAAAAATCTATCAGAAGGAATTTTGAGATATGTCATTATATCTATATATATATATATTGCAGAAGACATTTAAATGTATTTTTAGATTAATTCAGTCAAATGCTTTTTTACAATTCGCTGGTTGAAATAATCATTGTCTCTAACCAATGCAGAACATTCAAATTATTCACAGCCCAAGGTTTTTATTGCTTAGCATAATCTTTTTCTTTTAACTGCTTCAGAAAATCTGAAGCCTAAATGTGATTTTACTCAAACTGGGTGTCATGCTGGAGAAATCCACATGGTGAGGGAAGATTTTGGCTACTGGCATAGAAAATTCTAACAATTCACATCTGGAAAGAGATAGGAAACTCGGTGAGGATAGATACATGAAAAGAACAGCTCTAGTTAGCCTGGATTATGGTGCATCATCCAAGAGTCCTAGAAACCCACCTGTAACGTTTTACACAAGTTAGGACTCAGGAGCAAGGGAAAGCTAACTCAAGCGACCAAGATTTAAATGGGAGGTTGGCCTGGACAGAAAGGCAGGTCTAATGCCTACTTCAGCAATTCTCTTCAGCATAGAGTTTATAAATTCCACAAGCAATGGTTGACTTTCTGGACCAGTGGGAAAGTGGGTGAGGTAATATCTTTTATTGGACCAACTTCTGCCGTTGAGAGAGACAAACTTTCAAGTTTACACAAATGTTTTCTTCAGGTCTTTAGCAGTGATATATTTGTGCATTATCAGAACAAAATTAGGAAGGCTCAACTGTTTTTGAAAAATAGAAAATCTAAATTCAGACAAAGAAAACTTGAAAAATTCCAGCACAAAAAGGAAATTGTGAACAGTAAAAATAACTGAAAATGTGGGGCTAGAATAGAAGTTGCATTTTTTTTTCAGTATACAGAGAGGTCTCTTTACTATTTATATGTTATATTAGGTAGCCTATAGGTATAGGTATTTGCTAGGTAAGGCATAGGTATAAGTTAAGACAGTCATGCAATGAGCCTACAAGTGTCAAGGCTTGTAAGACAGTAGCTTAGTTAAATTAACGGAGGCAACAGACCCCAAAAGCCTCAGTGTAAGCAGCTAACCAGGAATAACCCTAGATCATAAGTAAGGCTGCGAGTCTTTAACAAAGGTCATGGAAGTCACGTATTCCGTGACTTTCCGGGAATTCCGTGTGACTTCTGCGGGTAGTGTGGCTGTCCTCGGGGCCGCCTGAGCAGCTGGAGTGGCCCTGAGGCCAGCCGTACTGGCCGCTCCTTGGGTGGCCCCAGGCAGCTGGTCCTGGGCGCTGCCCCGGAGCAGCAGTCCAGAAGCAGCAGCATCGCCCCGGGCCCCTGCCCAGAAGAGCGGCGGTGGCAGTGGGGCCCTGGGCTGCCCCCCGCTTGGCGCAGCAGCCCCCCTCCCCCAGAAGCAGCCGTGCAGCCCTGGGCCACCCCACGCCTCCCCGGAGCAGTAGCGATCGCCAGAGCACCTCCCTCCCCAGAGCTCCTGCTGGAGCGCCCGCCCCTCTCCCCCAGCACCTAAGATTTAGTTTGGGGTATTTAGTAAAAGTTCTGGAGAGGTCACTGGCCATGACTTTTGTTTATTGCCCGTGACCTGACCATGACTTTTGTTAAAATAACCAGTGACTAAATTGTAGCCTGTCATAACTATAAAGGGAAGGGTAACAGCCCTCCTGTGTACAATACTATAAAATCCCTCCTGGCCAGAGACTCCAAAATCCTTTTACCTGTAAAGGGTTAAGAAGCTCAGGTAACCTGGCTGACACCTGACCCAAAGGACCAATAAGGGGACAAGATACATTCAAATCTTGGTGGGGGGAAGGCTTTTGTTTGTGCTCTTTGTTTTTGGGGAGAGTTCGCTCTTGGGACTAAGAGGGACCAGACATCAATCCATGCTCTCCAAATCTTTCTGAACAAGTCTCTCATATTTCAAACTTGTAAGTACAGCCAGGCAAGGCGTGTTAGTTTTATCTTTTTCTCAACTTGTAAATGTACCTTTTACTAGGGTGTTTACCTCTGTTTGCTGTAACTTTGAACCTAAGGCTAGAGGGGGGTTCCACTGGGCTCTTTAAGTTTGATTACCCTGTAAAGTTATTTTCCATCCTGATTTTACAGAGATGATTTTTACCTTTTTCTTTAATTAAAAGCCTTCTTTTTAAGAACCTGATTGATTTTCCTTGTTTTTAGATCCAAGGGGGTTGGATTTTGATCCACCAGGAGTTGGTGGGAGGAAGGAGGGGGGATGGTTAATTTCTCCTTGTTTTAAGATCCAAGGGGTTTGGAGCTGTAGTCACCAGGGAATTGGTGAAGAGTCTCTCAAGGCTACCCAGGGAAGGGAATTAGCACATTGGGAATGGTGGCAGTGGACCAGATCTAAGCTGGTAATTAAGCTTAGAAGTTTTCATGCAGGCCCCCACATCTGTACCCTAAAGTTCAGAGTGGGGAAGGAGCCTTGACATAGCCTTATTCATAAGCTGTCACAAGAACGAATGTAATACAGAAATATGACTAAACTGCTGACAGCTAACCACAAGATGCCAGTTGATATCCGATTTAGATATTTTAAGTTAGGGACAACAGCAACTGTCTGACCACAAGAATGCCATAGTAACTAACTGATAATGCTAATAAGTTTGAGGTGAAAGGCCTCGTAACCTACGAGAGAAGGGTACCCCAACATTAGTAGGGTGAGGAAATACAGATAAGGAAACGGGTCTGAAACCCCTACTGAATATGAATTAGGCATAAAGGGAGTCAGCATAATGCATTATAAAAGCTGTATCCTGGCCTCTGTGCTTGGGGAGATGCCAGGACAAGCTCCAGCAATGATGATGATGATGGTGAGGATGATAAGTTTGATGAATACCACTTGGGGTTTTTCCGCAAAGGCTGGTGTGAGTATATGGATGCTCAGATGCTCATTTCATATGATCGCTACCTTCTTTGCTGGGTTGGAGTGTTTGTGACTTTGCTAATTGTGCTAATAAAGATATTACAAAGCCATAAAGCCTTTGCTAAGTGTGAGTGTCTCTACCATGCACGTCGTGTTCTCATCCTAATAACAACTCTGGGTCTGATCCTGAGGCAAGTCCTTGCCAAACCACAGAATGTTAAATTGGGCATTCTAATTAACATATAATCAATCAATAGATCAGGTAACAATTAAAATCCTTATGCTGCAAACACTTCAAAATTTAACTTTAAGCTCCTGGACCCCATTTCAGCAAGGTACTTAAGTATGTGCCTAATTTTAAACCTGCAAATAATCCCTACATGGCCCAAGTCAATGGGCACAATTCAGCAAGCTACTTATCAGCACTAGAGCTGAATGACAAAAGTAATTTCCATTCTGCAGGAAATTCTGATATTTCTATATTCGTTCTAATCCAAAACTAGGATGAAAAGTCAAAATACAGAAGGAACAAAGTTCAGAAAAAACTGTATTTGGAAATACTGAACCAATGTGTTTTGATATTTTTAAATCAAAACAAAATGTTTTGACATTCTCAGATCAAACCCTTTTTTTGTTTTGTTTTGTAAAACCAAGTGAAACATTCCATATTGGGTCAGTTTTATATTACCTGTGTCTGCTTGAGCAGCCGTAGCTCCTCATGGGAGTTGTACTCCAGATGTCTCATGCCCCGATTCTCACTTGTGGGCTGGGCTCTCTGGCTAGATGATATTGCTATGCTCCATTTTCTCTCTACTGGCTGAGCTGCTGCAGTGCAAGTTCATGTTGACCTGAACAAAACAAGTAATTCAATTTTCCTGATCAGAAATCAAAAAGTTTCAGCAAAACCAACATTTTTCCGTGGAAAATTTTGATTTTGCAGAAATCACATTTTCCACTGAAAAATATTAGGTGAAAAATTCCTGACCAGTTCTACGGAGCACATGCCTAACTTTAAGCTGTCTCACTGCAGTCAGTGTCTACTTGTGCTTGAAGAAAGACACATGCTTAAGCACCCAGTTAAATCAGGGTCCTGAATATTTCTATTGACTTCAATGGAACTACTGAGCTACTAAATATGTGTTTGCAGCAGTGTAGCCTAAAATGGCTACTTCAATCAAATAGCTATGACTAAAGGGACAGTCCATTTTATCACTAGGTATAAATACTAAAATATTTATCTACATGTTATTCTCTGCTTACAAAGAGCTTCATAGGCTCTGATCCTTCCAAGTATGCACTTGCTTAACTTTTCTCAGATCATCAATAGTCCTACTGCTTTTAGTAAAGTTAAACACGTTTGCAGGATTGATGCCATAGTTTTAGAACAGCTAACAGTTTGGAAATTTACAATTGAAAGCATCAGTAAATGACAGTTCTTTGTTTTGATTTTTTTTATTTATAATTCTTATACTAACAAATTCATCTTAGCTCAGAAGGTAAAAGCAATTGCAGAAATTCTTTTCAATACCGATAGATTTTAATGAACATTACCATTTGTAATCTGTGGAAAACAAAGTATCTACACTGTATACTTTCACTACCCTGAAGTTTTTTCATACATTTTGTAACAACATTATTATATTACTTATTATTTGTATTATCGTAGCAACCCAGAGCCCTAGTAATGGACCAGGACCGCATCATGCTAGGCACTGTAGAAACACAGAATAAAAAGATGGTCTCCACCACAATGAGCTTATGATATAGGAAAACAGATAACAGATGGACACACAGACTAAAGACTGCCATGAGCGCAAGGTACCAATCAGGCAATATTGGTCAGCATGATAGGCAGCGGTTTCCATACACTAGCAGCCTAGCCGCTGTCAAGTTTTTTTGTAGGCATCATGGCAAAGGAGAGTTTTAAGGAGAGATCTGAAGAAAAATTAAGTGGCTTTGCAGATGTTTACAGGGTTCTTCTCCCAAGTGCAAGAGAAAGCATCAAGGTGTTTGCAATTTTAACAAGTGGATGATGGAGGCTGGTTTTATGGGCCAGTTGGAGGTCGGAGCCAACCTCTCAATACTGAATGAGAGTTAAAAAGTAGTTTGGGGGTAGGCGATGAAGGGCACTCAAAATAAAAGACAAGAAGTATATGTTTTTTATCTATAGTGTATTAAATGGCTACATTTGTGTGTAGGAATAGCAAAAAGTACAATACAATTTTATTCTCCTAGGGTGACTAAAGCAAAAGTCATGTTAAATGACTTCTGAACTTTGCATCCAAGATGTACTGGATTCAGAATTAGACACAAAGAGTTTGGTTAACTAACCAAATAATTAGTATATTTTCCCTCTTCTTCCCCTTCCTCATTCATTGCCTCCAAATCTTTGTATGAACCAATCCTCTAGAGTCATTGAGGTAATTGATGGCCAGTTTTTGGACCCAATCCAGGTGACCCTGCACCTGTGCAGTACCTCATTGTCTTCCATGGGACTTTGTGTAGGCATAAAGATCTGTGTATACAGATCTGACTGAAAGATTGGGGCCTTAGTGACCCCTTCTGTCCTTTTCAATAATGCATTATTTGCTTTATTCACCCTTCGGCTATTTTACTAACTTCATTTCAACATTTTGTTATTTACAATGGAGCCAGGTGAACTTTGGGAGACTAAGCAGAAGGAGAGTCTCTGAAATTATCTATTTTGGGATGCTTTAGGCTATATTACTGTTTATACAAGATCTAGCCTTATACAGGGAACAGTGGTTCTTTTGACTTTTGTGCTATTCTGTTAGCACAAAAAAAAAAAAAACACCTATTTTCACTGAAGCTATACTTGGCATTGGCCTGGAGGCATTACAGAATTTTGTACAGAAATTCACAAAACTCTTTCCCACTCAGTATGCTATAGCACCTGCTTCTCTTTGTATCCCTCATTTTCAAATTCATTATTCAACATTAATCTGTATTGAACTACAATTATCATCTATGTGTCTAATTGATGTAAATTTGTGGTTGGGTTGGGTTGTTTGCTTGCTTGTTTGTCCTTCTTCCTTCACCACAATCCTCCTCCCCTTCTCCTGAGTTGCATAAATTCACTGTTTCTTTGAGTTTAGAATCATCCCAAATCTTAGAAATCTTAGCCAAGATTTTCAGAAGTACCTAGGGGGTAACACTGTTAAAGCACCTAAATCACACTTAGGAGCCAAAGTCCTATGCTCAAAAGTGATTTACTGCTAGATGTTCAAAAATATTAGGCACCTAAAGATTCAAATAGAGATCTAGTGGAACCTTCAAAAACTTCTCGGCAGGTGAGATGCCTAACTCTTATTAATTTCAATGGGATTTAGGCACCTAGGCTGCTTAGGCACTTTTTGTAAATCCTAATAGGCACTTATCTGCATCTGTACATGGCCAAATACCTTTGAAAATAAGCCTCTCTGAAAGTCAGTAGGACGTAGGCTTCTAAGTGCCTAACTCAGTTTTGAAGATGGGATTTAAGTGCTTCTGAAAATTGTACACCAAGTAATTTTGGCTGCTTCAGTTTTCGGGTACCCATCTTGAGACACCTTAAAGAGGCCTGATTTTCAGCATTCACTTAAAGAAACCAAGGCTTAGATTAATGCATGAAGTCCTACTGAGATACCATTCCACTGCCACTTTTAAAGATTTCATCTCTCTACTTGTTTAACTTAGGTTGTTTTTAATTTAGCCAGCTGGTGTTATCCTTGTGATATTACACACTGTATCTATTCATCAACTCCCCAATCTTCCTCCCTACACCTCCATGGTGACAGCTGTCAGTGGTTACATCACAGTTTGGAAAGGGGAGCATAGCTGTTCTGAACTGCAGTTGGAACAATTTCCTTGATCGCTTGGTAAATGATTTATTGGGACTTTAAGTTCTCTTGGTACAAAACTATAAAATATATTTATCACAAAATAATACTCCTACAAAAAATCTGCACATGTCCAGATACTGCAGTGATTATAAATTAACAGATGGACTAGAACAGTTTTAAAATGACAACTCTCCCCACCCTCCCCCGCCACTTGCTGTATGGTATGAAAGGGGAGATTTTGACTCAGGCTTGATATGTGAAATATGGGACTGTTCTGCCATTTTCAGGGTGGAAAGGAATAATTTACTACAAGTCCCAGGTATCACCCCTCATTACAAAATTCCCTCTACTCTCCCATAGCTGGTCCCAATTCTTCTAATAAATTTTACCAAAGTGACCCCAGTGCCTCAACCAATGGCCTTTGCTAACAGTCTACAGTCATACAGCCACAATCCTGGCCAGAACTAAGGACTTTTGATGCTGCTTGAGCTTGGTCAGAGCTTTGGGGGGCAGCATTTTCTTTGGTGGTGACCACGGCGGCTGGATCTTCGGCCGCGCCGGTCGTCGTCAGCATTTAGGCGGAGGGAGCTGGGCAGGAGGGTGCGGGGAGGGCTGCTTGCAGCAAGTGTGGGGGGGGGCAGCACGCAGGGGAACTCCCCGCCCCAGCTCACCTCTGCTCCGCCTCCTCCCCTGAGCATGCCGCCCCGCTCTGCTTCTCTCCCTCCCAGGCTTGTGGTGCCAAACAGCTGATTGGCACCGCAAGCCTGGGAGGCGGGAGAAGTGGAGCAGTGACAGTGTGCTCGGGGAGGAGGCAGAGCAGAAGTGAGCTGGGGTGGGGAGCTGCTGCACGGCTCCCCGGGTGGGGGAGGCGCCTCAGGGCGTGGAGGGGGTGGGGAGCTGCCGCTGGGGAGGTGCCTCAGGGGGGGAGGGCGGGGGAGCTGCCGCAGGGCTCGGGGAGGGGGCGGAGCAGAGGTGAGCTGGGGTGGGGAGCTGCCGCACGGCTCCCCGGGCGGGGGGGGAGCTGCCACGGGTGAGGTGCCTCAGAGCGGGGGGGTGGAGAGCTGCCGCCGGGGAGGTGCCTCAGGAGGGGAGGGCGGGGGAGCTGCCGCAGGGCTCGGGGAGGGGGCGGAGCAGAGGTGAGCTGGGGTGGGGAACTGCCGCACGGCTCCCTGGGCTGGGGGGGTGGGCAGCTGTCGCAAGGGGGGGGACGCCCCGGGGGGGGGAGGGGGAGCTGCCGCAGAGCTCAGGGAGGCGGGAGGTGCAAGGTGGAAGTTTCGCCTAGGGCACGAAACATCCTTGCACTGGCCCTGGGTATTCCGACTTTATATCCTACACTTCTGGGTCTCTGTACTGCAAGAACCAAGCCTGAACCTGCATTTGATCTTGTTGGGTTTCCTAGGAAACTATCCATGCTATCTCTAGAAACCTAAGTGCTTCCTTTGTCATTCCACAATTCTTACCTGAGCCACTGTAAGGATAATTGAAATACTACATGATCTATGTTTTTATCCTTTTTTACAGGGCTTTGTAATCTGCATAAACACATCCTGATCTTCCCTAGTATATTGCCCTTGAGTTTTGTACAATCATTTTTTCTACATTTACCTTTTACATCAATCCCTGCTGTCTCTTCTATGGGATCCTGTCTGCATATACAATTTCTTCAGAGATAATGTCCTTTTTTAAGTCAAATAGATCTGTTGGAATAAGAAGTCTGAATTTTCTACAGTTCCTGTATCCTTGTAATTTATTATCCCAATCATTTTCTAAATCTAGTCAGGTTTACTTGAGAATGCTATTATTTTTTACACATAAATTATGGTTTGCTTTATGTTTCCTGAATCTACATAAACATACTTGGGCTAATATTTGTGTGAGTTTTGTTCCAAGAGTGATTGTCCTTTCTTTCTTTTTGTTCAATAACATTTAGATCAGCTTAAATCTCCCATTTAAGTATTTTTGTTTGGTGGATGCATGTTGCATTCACAGCATGTTGGCTTACTTAGCTCTTGAACATGTTACTTCAAGTGTCACAATGAGAGTTCTGAAATCTGGCCCCAACTGTGGGTCCTGACTACCTGAAAATCTGGCCCTTATATAGGATTCTGTTAGAAGCATAGTGATCAAGTAAAACAATATCTGCATTTTTATCAGAGGAACAATTGCCTTAGGTATTAGTGGTTTGAGCATTGGCCTGATAAACCCAGAGTTGTGAGTTCAATCCTTGAGGGGGCCATTTAGGGATCTGAGGGGAAAAAAAACAAAAACTGTCAGGGACAGTACTAGTCCTGCTAGTGAAGGCAGGGGACTGGACTCAATGACCTTTCAAGGTTCCTTCCAGCTCTATGAGATAGGTATAGCTCCATATTTTTAGATCTAGTCATGCATACACGAATACTTACCAACCTATCAGAATGTAAGAGCTTTCATTCAGAAAATTTTCCTACAAGCACATATCAGACCCTTGAGTTTTATTCTGATGGGGATAATTTTCAGCTGAACTTTGGAGCACGTGCTATATTCTCATGCCACAAGGTATTCCTTTTTTACAATGCTTATTTGTATAATAGATCTTTTTTGCTTCTGGTACATATTGCTCTTTAATAATAAAATTATTATATCATTATATTATATTGTATTGTTTCCTCCCTTATGCTTCCAGATGGAAGATGGACTTTCTTTTTAAAAAAATGTAGGCCCAAATTCTCCCCTCAGTTACAGCGTTGTTGCATGAACTGCATGGAGTTTCACAGATGTAACTGAAGACTGAATTTAGCTTATACTATACAAATGTCTCCCCCATAGTGGTGCTAATTTGGTTTTCTTTTTGAAAATCATTATGTGGTGAAATATTACAACCAAGGAAGTTAACAATGGATGATTCAAAGCAGGAACTTTGATAATATCCCGCTCAGTCTTGTAATCTATTTTGGGATATTAGAAAAGAATAGAACCCGTTCAGCTACTATACATAGGTCTTCACCACTCTACTCTACCCTCATTATTTTTCTGTTTTAAAATCTATTTTCTAATAGATCTTTCCCTCTACTGGGTCATTCTTGCAGTCTGCATCTAACTTTGCTCATGTTTCATCAATAAATCTTTCACACACATTGATCCTCCTTGAAAACCTCTATCTCCTTGTGCACCAGAAGTCTCCAGCACTAAGCTTCCATCACATTTAGAATTCCACCTGAGCTTCCCATTGTTTTAAAATCTGTACCGCACACAGTATATGCCACAGCTCTGGTAGCTGGAACGCAGCCTGGTTCATTATGATGGACTTGCCAATAAAAACGTTTAGAGACTAAAAGGACCATCCTTTATTGCAGTGGTTTGGGGTACGCAGAGGTCCTCCAGGCAGTACATGTCAACACATCTAGATCTGTGTTTCTCAATCTGGGGGTTACAGGATGGGTTTGGGGGCAGGGGTCACAAGTGCATGGCCAGAATTACGGGGTGGCAGGCAGGGCAATTGCTTAGAGCCCCATGCCACAGGGGCCCCCGCGAAGCTAAGTTACATGCTTCAGCCCCAGGTGGCGGGGCTTGGGCTTCAGGCTCCTGAAATGGGTACAGTAGTTGAGAAAGCTTTATTGCACAGAACGCGAGAGATCAAGAGGGAGTGTGTACCAGACTAGCTTGTCTCAAATGTGACATCTTGATAGAAAACTCAGCCTCCCATTTCTACCTTTTGTGATTACAATCAAGAAAGAAATACTGGCTCGGAGAGTTAGGATGGGAAACATTAGAAAAGAAAATCCAGAATAAGTGAAATGAACATAGATTTTACATGCTAAGAAAAGTTTTAGGAAGAAGCTTCATGTCAACAATACTTCTTTTTCATTTCCTCATTCTTTTGCCTCCTGCTTTTAATTATCCCCAGCACTCAAGTTTTCTTGAAATAGTCTGAAACAGAACTATTTTCCTCATAAAGAAGAAAGAGTGGTCTTGAGGTGAAGGGGGTGGGGGGAGACTGCAGTCCTGGCAGGGCACAGCAGAGACTCCCAGCCAGAGCTCTGCTCTGCCCCATCAGGACTACAGCCCCGCCGACACCTTGCACCTGCAGGGAGTAGGGGTCACCAGTCCTGGCTGTAACAGTGCAGGGAGCCCCCTGCAGCTCCATTGTCATGGCCCCACCCACTCACTCCCAGGACAGTGGGACTGCAGAAGGCTCCTTGTGCTGCCACAGGAGCCATTCAGCAGCAGGGTGACCTCCCTTGCTGCTGGGGGTTCATCCTCCTGCTCCTCCTCCTCCTCCTCCTCCTCCCAGTCCTGATCAGGAGACTGTGCTCTATTATTCAGATCTCCACAGCACTGGACTCTCTTCCTTGCCCCCCACCATGAAATACATGGAGGACAAGGAAGGGATTCTGATAATGCGGCGGTTAGGATAATAGAGTTTTGGATAAACGGGAGTATATGATACTACAAGAAATGTTTTGTGCAAAACCTTTTCTGTCTCTGGTTCTCCGTGTACTGTATTTGCTACAGATATTTGCTATTATTCATCATTAACCAGTGTGATGGGTCACTTTAGTCCCGTGGTGTTGTTTCTGTTCCTTGATTGGAAAAAGTGTAATAAAGAAGGCATGCACTGTTTGCAGATTTAGAAAAAGCTTAACTGGCAGGATTAGTATTGTAGCCATGTTGGTCCCAGCATATTAGAGAGACAAGATGGATGAGGTAATATATTTTATTGGACCAACTCCTGCTGGTGAGTGAGACAAGGCTACATCTACACTAGAAATTTAAAAGCGCTGCTGCGGGAGCGCTCCCATGGCAGCACTTTGAAGTGTGAGTGTGGCCACGCGCAAGCGCTGCAGAGAGCTCTCCCAGCACTCCTGGTAATCCACCTCCACGAGGGGAACAGCTGGGAGCGTGGCTCAGAGCCTGTCCACACTAGCACTTTAAAGCACTCAAACTTGCTGCGCTCAGGAGGGTGATTTCTCACACCCCTGAGCCAGCAAGTTAGAGCGCTATAAAATGTAAGTGTAGACAAGCCCAAGCTTTCAAGTTTACACATAACCTGCTCTTTTTTCAGGTCTGGGAAACTAGCTCAGAGTGTCACTGCTAAATACAAGGGCTATGGCTACACTGGTGCTTTACAGCGCTGCAACTTGCTGTGCTCAGGGGGGGTGTCTTTTCACACCCCTGAGCGAGAAAGTTACAGCCCTGTAAAGTACCAATGTAAACAGTGTCCCAGAGCTGGGAGCCGCGCTCCCAGCACTGTAAGCTAATCCCCTCGGGGAGGTGGAGTACCTGCAGCACTGGGAGAGCTCCCTCCCAGCGCTGGCGCTGCGACCACACTCGCACTTCAAAGCACTGCTGCGGGAGCGCTTTGAAGTTTTGAGTGTAGTCATGGCCAAGATGGAACAGATTGTTTAGCATAAGTAGTCAACACACATTTCAAGGGACCATTCAAGTAGTTAACACATATTTCAAGGGACCATTCAAGGTGAAGTCCCTTGAAATATGTGTTAACTACTTATGCTAAACAATCTGTTCCATCTGCTATTTAGCAGTGATAGCTTGAGTTAGTTTCCCATACCTGAAAAAGAACAGGCTCTGTGTAAGCTTGAAAGCTTGTCTCACTCACCAGCAGAAGTTGGTCCAATAAAAGATATTACCTCATCTACTTGTCTCAGCAGGATTAGGGAATTTTTAAGACAACTTTTTCTTTTTCTGGTCACTTGAATCATGGCTAGCGTATTTCTAAGTCACCTTTGCAATCAGTATATTCACAATCACAGATTACGGCAGAGATGTTCACAGTCACCTAATTAGTGCCCTAACTGGCTTTGAAAACATCATCCTATGTACATCTATACAATTGTGAAGATCCGGTGCCTGTTTGCTATACTTGGAGATGCACAGGGTGTATGTGTGGGCAGAACTGAGAAGCATAAGTGCAAATGAAACACCCTAGGCTGCTAAATCATATCTTAAAAAAAATAAAATAGAATCACTGCAAAAAATATGCAGCATCCCTGCAGAGTGAAAGCAGATGAAAGTCTACTGTATTCAGGAGGGATATTTGTGTTCCTACACTCTGTATTTGTATAATACGTATCAGCACACTTTCCATTGGCAGCCTACCAAAAATAAAGAACTAAATCCTAATCAGTTTCTATATTTCTGAACTTGAGGACCATCTGGACTCTGAAGAGAAATGGTGAGAGAACTTGCAATAGGGAAGATGACTTTGACTGTAGGGAATATGCTATATCACACCAAAATAAATCTATTGTTTTGGACAATACATAGATGATGGGCAGTACAGGTGGCAGAAGAGCTATTAAAGACAACTCGTGGGGAGCTCTGACTCTTAGATCAATTAAGGTGGGAGAGCAGGAGAATGCAAGCTATTATCTTGCATCCACAGAAAAGGCTGTATGTATTTTGTTGAGCACTAAGGTTTTAGATTAGTTCTGGGCCCCCCTTGTCTTTTGGGATCATTATAAACATGTATGTATCTCAGTTGTAACACCTGGTGCACGAGCACAGCCAAAACACACAGGGTGCATATACAAAGGTGGCTTAAATTGCTCCTTGGGCTGCCTACAGCTTGGTACTGCTCTGCACATGTAGTTCTCACTGCACTACATTAAGGCAGCCTGCAGGTTGCTCTAGATTACTGGATTTAACAGCCACAGGGATGCTGCAAATATGGCCTAGGAGCAAAATGACTTAGGGGCAGCCTTCTCAGCCACCTTTTTCAGTAACTGTACCCTCACTCCTGCTATAACCAAACATCAGGAAGGGCATATGGCATAGAAGTATCTATGTTGTCTCCATACTATGACAGGGTCACTCTTCGGTGTGACTAACCCACAATATTATCCTTCAGTGGTAGGAGTTCAGGCTTATTTTGAGGGGCTTTTGTAATTTCGTGATAAAATACCGGCAGCTCAGGAATTATGCCCGAGCCATCTGACGCTTCCCTTTTTGGCTGCTAGTGGCCACTGTGCCGTTTGTGCTACAGGCAGTCATAGCACCTCGTTGAGCAGGTAGGAGCTGTAGAACAGGTGCAGGAAGACAGGGTTGCCCCATCCCCCCATATCACAGTGCAGTGCAGGAGGTATGGGGGTAATGAAAGTAGCACAGGGGAAGCCCCCTCCCCTGCAGGTTGGAGAGAGGGGGCAACTGCTAGAACCAGCTAGAGCCATGGGAGGGGCTGATGGAATGGAGGGCCGTGGGAGTCTGCTGAGAGGAATGCGGGGAACCTGCTAGAAGACTGGGGGTTATGGAAGCCAGGAAGAAGGGGGGGCTCTGGGCAGTGGGGAAGAGGAGGAAGTTGAGGAGCAGGTGCACAGGGAAGCCAATACCTGCATATATATAGATAGATAGATATAGATATATGTGTGTGTGCACGTGCGTGCATGTTGTGTTCATTTAAGATAAAATGTTCAGCCTGTAATCATCACTCACACATAGAGGTGTGGGCTGAGGGCATCCAGAAAAACAGACCAAACCCCATGATTTATTCCTTTTAAAAACAATAATTAATAACAATCACATTAGCATTAGGCCCATCTCATGATTTCTGAATTCACAGGGTTGGCTCTATTGAGGTTCCACTGCTATGGTCCTCCCTGGCCAGCCAAAATGGATTTATGGCCAAATCATGTTTACAGTGCAACATAAAGCCGTGTTGCAAACTCTCACAGTTTCATGGCAAGTTTCAGGAGTTGATGTTTTACTTAAAGCTGTAGTATATAGGAACGGGGTAGTATCCCCATTAAATAATTTGTGACCGTTCTAATAGCCCTTACTGTCTTCTATGTTTCAGAAGCCACCAGAACCCTCCCAGAGCAGAACTGTATCTATGAATCTAGGCCTTCTATGTTGTATATGTTTAGGAAACACTGTTATTTGGATCTCTCTGTGCCTGTATGGTTCCTTCATATTATGACTGCTGTGTAAAGAGTAAAAGCCACAACAAAATCCCCAAATTCTTAAAGATAAGTGATTACATGTGAGAATCTCAATTTAAAAAAAAATAATAGCCAAATTGATATATTTTGTTATATCAAGAGAATAGCTTGAAATTGTGACTGTAATGCACCCTAAAGGTTCAAAATTCACAAAACAAATAAAAAGAACCCAGAATTTATCTTTTAAAACTCTCATGATGCTTTGGGCCCTGACTCATGATTTTTGATACTTTGGGTTGGTACAACAGATAAAGAAACCACATAAAACCTGAGGATTTGGGGCTGTGCTTTGTTTGACTAATATCAAATTCAAAATGTGTGATTTCATTTATATTTTTATTGCTTGATTTTAAGAGTGCAGTTTAATAGGACAAAAGAAGACACCCTGATTCTAACAATATTGTATGTGGTCATTATTCAGGGACAACAGTTAAAGAACCACAAATCTCCAGCCAGTTAGAAATTAGCATGTTCACATATAAACAGCATGGTTGTGAAACATTGCACCAGTCGAGTCTCGCCTGGTTTTCATTACAAAAGTATTGTCCAGCTCCAGAACAATAGCAGAGAGTGGATTAAATAGCTTAATAAGTCTTTCATATTGCCAAATATTCTGGTTTGGTACTAGTAGAGAACATCTTTCACTGTAATACAGAGTATTTATCAGATAAAATTATTGCAACTGCCTAGGTCATTTTAGATAATAGAGGTAACATCTACACAAAAATGTTGTCACAAGTTCAACATCTCACTCTTTGAAAACAAAGATCTGTGCTTTGCTTTGGCATGAATCCAGTATCCTGCAACATACAGAAACACAGCTGAAAATCCAGATGGAAATAGAAATGTTCAGTTTCACTTTCTGGAGTGTAATCTGATATTTCCAGGTAGCCCAAAACCAACGGATACTCTCCAAAAATCTCCATGACATTTTTTCTTTATATCTGAAAGACACCAACCGGTGGTGGAAAAAACAATTCTCCAATTTAAATTGAGGCAATATTCAATGCAGAGTGACATGTGACCTCTAATCTGATGTCTGAAAAGCTGTTAGCTGTTTATCAATCTTGAAAATGAGGAATCGTGTTCTTCTATCTACTCACAGGTAGTAAGTTGTGTTTACTGCTACTGATTGGCTAAGAAATGCACACACAGCTAGTCTATACTAAAACATCCTATTACTTTTGTTACCTTGTCCTCCCTCACACCATCGCCTACCTGTTTGTTTGTGGTCATCTACCTGTTATGTTTTGCCTATTAAACTGTATGTGCTTTGGGGCAGGGACTGTTATTTACTACATGTGTGCCCAATGCCTAGCAGGGTAGGGCCCTGACCTGGAAGAAGCCCTAGATGTACAGTCTCAGCATGAATTAACAATAGCAATATTAAATTCTCCTCCTCCTCGGCAGCATCTTTCTACCTTTCACTTCTCATTCATGCTACTGGTCCATCACAAATGGTTTTTTCCAATCAAATGAGAAAGGCATACAGACAATGGGAAAGCTGCATGTGTTCCCTTTGGAGGACAGGCCACATTTAACAAGGCTACAGTTTGGCCAGCCCTGAAATCTAATCCTAAAATAAAAAAATAAAAAAGAGCTTTAACTATAAATGCCTGCGAGCTACAGAATACATTTCTTAAATCATTGGATCGAGGCAGCTGGTAAATTCGGTTGATATAGTATGAATAAAAAATGGTGCAAGTAAAAAGTAGATAGCATCTGTCAGAAATGTTCAGTATAACATCCGTCACAATAGTCCTGGAAATTTAATGGGATATAAAAGCCAGGCAATGTATGGTGGTAAAAAAAAACCACATATATGCTTTTGATTTACTTCAGGTGCACACATGAGGATTTTAAATCTAGCGACTTTATGCCTCTGTCAACACAATTAAGTCCTATATAAACAAATTTGCATTCCATTTCCACGGTGTCTCTTGTAATATTAAATTACCAACTGTCCTTCCTCATTTGGAAGGTCTCAGCAAGAGGTGGCTTATTTTACACCGTTCTAAAATAGACCACCTAGTACATATTTTACTTTTGTAAAAGGTTTTTTTCATTACTTTCTGATGGATGTAAACATGCTTCCAATTGGATGCAACCTTCACTTCTCTAGAAGCACATACACTGTTAAAGAGCAGGATGCAATTTCCTAAGCCTGCAGCAGAGATAGTTTACAGCACATTTTTAATCTGTTCGGTATAGTGCTGAATAGGGCTGCAAATTTTCAGGAAATGTGAAATACAGCTTGATAAACAGCTTTATGGCCATGCTTTTTTCCAAAAGTCCCTATATTTTTCAGGTTTAAATACTGTGAGGAATAAGGTTTGACATTCAGATTCAACTGGAACATGGTTAAAACCATCTGAAGATAATTTACCGTGATCCATTGCTGCCCTGCCAAGCTGCATCATTTTCTGCTCTAAATCACTTGAATAAAGCCACCCTAATGATGTAATAAATGGAGAAGCCACTCCATGTGGAGTACAGTACAAGGTCCCTAAAGAACAAAGCGTCTCTTTGGTGTTGGAACACAGAATGCTGCCTATCAAGATAAACAGGGCTGTTTTACGAACAAAAAATAATCTTTTGACTATGATTTATTCTGTGGCTCTTGTCCTAGTTCCCTCATTCATGTACATCACAAAATTGCTTGGCATTTTCAGTAGTATCTGTTAGAGAATCATGGGAAGCTCTGGACTGGAGTAGCAGTGGGTCTCATATGTCAGGAATGAGATGCATAGACAGATGAGCAGAGGACTCTGCCCTGCCCTAACTCACACTGTGCCAGGCTGACCTTACTATTTGTCCTTCAGTTCCAGGAAGAGTAAATTCATCCATAAACAAGGGAGGAATGAAAAGTTTAAAGGAAGCGACAGTTTAAAATTCATGAAAAGAGGAATGTTTGCACAGCATTTATCATTGTTGAAGGATAACAAGATAATGTATTAACCATTCACAAACACACACTCCCTTGCCCAATCCCAGCAGTTACCGCCAGCTGGAGTTGTCGGAGCTCAGAGTTGAACTCCAAGGCATTTTCAATGGAAGCCTATCATTTTTAGAACTCATTCCAGCTATGGTCCACAGTTGGGCAGCATTTAAGATGTAATGCAACTGCTTAGCCTGGTATTTTCACAGGCAGGGGATTGGTTGTTGGAGGTCAAAGGAGAAACAGGATAGAATTGGAGCTTACCAATTTCATGTCTATATTACCAAACCATTTGTAATTTTCCATTTTCTAATTTTTGTCTCAGCATCTAGATATAACATATAATAGGTACTGTATACATTTGCATATTAAATATAAAAATAAATACATGGGGATATATGGTCTCACACACAATCGGGGGTGATGAAATGCAACATATCTTGGCCTTTGGGTGTTGTAATTATAAAATTTGCAAACACAGCTGGACAGTGAAGGGAACAATGACCCACTGTCATAGACAAAACCTTTGCCATTCTGAATGCCAAATCCTGTGACTGCCAGTGTGATAATTTTATTTATTTGTTTATTTTTAAGAGAAAAGGAATACTAAGAGCATCTCCTCTTCACTCCACTCCTACAAAGCTTTCTGACTTTGGTTCACTGATGCTACTTCACCTTTTGATCATAAAAGCAAAAAAACATTTTTCATTGTTTTCAGCCAAAAATAGTTTTTCATTGAAAAGTTGAAAATTGTTGAAGGAAAGATGACACTTCAGGCAACAACAAAAAAAGTTGTTTAATTGAAAACCCAATTTTCTGTCAAAAACGTTTCAGTGGAAAAATTTTCACTAGCCCCACTCAGCATCACTAGCTGGAGCATTCAAGACCCAAACTTCCATGGATGCTTTAGCAATAGAAAGGTCACCTCAGTCTATGCAACCCGCTTCCTCATAGAAGCAAGAACTCTCAGTGATTTCACCACAAGAGTCCCATACATGAACTGAGCCCTTCTCCCACACAACTTTGGATCAATCCAGAGGATCATGCAAACTTCCAGATCTTTTCATGACCCCTTGGTTTGTTGTCTGTCCACATTATAGACTTCATAAGTTCTCCAGGTAGAGAGCCACTGGCCCAGTAGAACACAAGGAGCATGGAAATTCCACATACTTCTGCAGAATTTCTGAGGTCCTCACCTCAAGATGGAACAAACTGCCTAGGGAGGTTGTGGAAGCTCCTTCACAAGAGATTTTCAGGAGGAGGCTTGGATGGTTTAGACACAAAAAATCCTGCATCTTGGCAGGGGATTAGACTAGATGACACTTGCAGTCCCTTCTAACCATACAATTCTATATTGCTTATCAACAATTCTATATTGCTTATCTTCCGTGGGGAAGTTTAGACTTGAAATTAGACGAAGGTTTCTGACCGTCAGAGGGGTGAAATATTGGAACGGCCTTCCGAGGGAAACGGTGGGGGCGAGGGACCTGTCTGGTTTTAAGATTAAGTTAGATAAGTTTATGGAGGGAATAGTTTAATGGTAAAACATATTAGCTGAGGAATACCGAGCAATGGTAGGTAAATAGTATAATGGCTAACAAGGGTTAGGCTGGAGACTCTTGCCTACATGCTCGGGGTCTTACTGATCACCATATTTGGGGTCGGGAAGGAATTTTCCTCCAGGGTAGATTGGCTGAGGCCCTGGAGGTTTTTCGCCTTCCTCCGCAGCATGGGGCAGGGATCGCTAGCAGGAGGGTTCTCTGCCAATTGAAGTCACTAAAACACAGGATTTGGGGACTTCATCAGCAGAGTTAAGGGAAGGGTAGGGACGGTTTTGTGTCCTACAGCATGCAGGGGGTCAGACCAGATGATCATAATGGTCCCTTCTGACCTTAAAGTCTATGAGTCTAACACCACTGCGGATTACCATAGCCAGACAAACAAAAATAAAAACCTGCCTCACTCTTTGTACTTGTCTCCATGTATGTGGGAGATAGAGCAGAACACCATCATCATTACTCTTATGGGGCTAAATTCTGCCCTCTATTAGGCTTGTGTAACCCTATTTTAGAGATATTGCGTGATTATAGGTAAGGACAGAATTTAGTTCATTGTTTCCAAATGGTGGGCCATATCCTGCAGTCCTTACTCAAGACTCTACCCATTGACTGTAGTGGGAGTTGTGTGCAAGTAAGTCTTGAAGATGGCTGGATTTGGCCCACAAAGACCACTCATATAGCTGTGTGGCTTGTAGCTGCGACACTCAAGTAGCAGAATGGCAGCCAGCTTGTGCCTCATAGTCCCAATCTGTTTCCCAGTTTTCTCGTAGGATAGGAGCAGGGGGAGTCTATACCTAGTGGATCGTATTTCCCCTGATGTGCTGGCACAGGTGCACAAGGCATTTTAGAGGACAGAGCCAAGGCTCTAGCCTTTCTTTATAGACTACTGCCCACATACTTAGAGAAGATGTAGCAACCCCATAGAGGCTGCTTTCCCCTCCATGCTGCTCCTTGTGGTCAGGGTAACTAGGGCAGGGAACCAGGAGTGTCTGATGTCTCTTTACTCTCCTGAACAGTCATACAATATGGGCCACCATCTGGTGGTAAGTAACTTATAATAGCTTTCAGAGACTTCAAATTGAAGCAATGAGATTTGAAGAGATTTTGCCATGTGTACCATTCCTCCATTCAAGAAGTTCTCTGTCAAACATAAATCAGGATTTGTGACATTCAGAAGATAACTATAGGATCAAGGGATAATTAGTTGCATTCAATTAACTGTTAGTTTAGTGCAGAAGAATAATTTTTTGTATCTGGGACTACATAACAGCCAGTGAGCACTAGAATAGACGCTATGAAGATTTGTCTTAGTCTTTTGCTCACTAAAGGCTAATGGGAGTAGCCCTTCAATAGTGGTGCTCAATTGGCCAAGTTAATTCCTGATATAACTCCATTGATTCAAGACAAGGATGAATTTGGTTTATTGTTTTCATTGAGTTTTGCCCGAGTAAAAACTATAGGAACAAGCTTTGTTTTGTCATTTTACAGTCATTTGCCCGCAAGGGTACTGTAATGTTACAGCATGAATTATGAGATTTTGCAAAAGAATCACTTATTTCCTGAGTATCCATCAGTATGAACAGAAACCTGAAAATTCTCTCTGGGTATCATAATTTCTGCTAATGGGCTGCACACTGTCAATGCAACATAGAATAGCAACTTCATATGTGCTAATTATTCCAGTGGTATCAACCTGCAGGTGGCACCAAGTTTTAAAGTATTTGCACATTTCTCACAGATGGCACCAATTCTATTTCACTTTGTGGAACAAGCACTGTAGAAAGATGTATTCAGAAGCCTATTTTGCTTTGGAAAGGCTGATGAAAACTATGTTTTGCTTACAGCAGAATTCCTGAGCAAATGCTATAGGCAGTTTTGCCTGACTACAAAACCTTTGTAAAAGCAAATTTTATGTTTTTTTTCTCCTTATATGTATGATACTTGCCACACATTTCTACACGTTTGAGTTTCATTTCCCCAGGTAATCCCAAATACCTCAGTTTACAGTCTGAAATTTGGGGAAAAGGTAGATACATTCCACTCAGCAAGTTCCATGAAACAGGTGCATAATAGCTAAGAGAGAGACATTTTGCAACTGATGCTTCACGGAGACGCAGAGCAGTAATCTTAGCTGCTAAAGATTACACTGGGAAGGTTACTTACTTAAAAAAGTTACTTTGGTCTATTTGTGAAGTGCTTTATGAAAGGATTAATGGGATTAGCAAAGAGTGATTTTTGTTTAACCCAAGGTGTGAGGAATTTATATGTAACCCCTACTTGGAGTTTCCCAGCTCCTGGCATTTGGGTCTGAGCCTCTGAGGGGTTGTGTGTGTGTGGGGAGGGGCTCTATCAAAAGGACAACAACTATGATAGCTACCAAAGCCCTTAGATCACTGTCCCAGCATGCTTGGCATGAGGGCTGGAGACAGAAGAGACTAGACCCCCTTGCTGGGGCCAATTATGGAGGCTTCTGCCCTGTGTGATCAGGACAAGCAGTCCACTGGACCAGTGACAAGACAGGGCTACACCACACCAAGCAAGTTATCTGGGGAAAAGGCGACAAATTGTAAACAAAGATTTTGAAAGCTGGGAGAGACACAGCATGGTTCAAAGAGTGTGAGTCGCTGCTAAATTTCCTCTTCCCCAAAGGCAGTAGTACTGCTCTGAGACTCCGGCTGCAGGGATCCGGTGGCTCCAGCACTGCAGTGATCAGTATTGAGAGAGACCCAACCCAGCACCAGCTGCTTAGAGCCAGCTGAGACCCCAGAAGGATTTCAGACCAGGGAAAACCAGCGAGCCCATTTGGAGTCAGGAGAAGACCTAGAACCACCAAGGGGAGAAGCAAAAACAAAGTGACTTTTGTTCAAGCTGTCCAGTGCCACAGTGCTGCTACACTTCATCTCAGGACAATAGAGTCTTGGCCAAACTATCTGCCTCAGGAAGGTGTGAGGGAGGGAGTTGGATTTAGAGGCGTTTCTGAGCATTAGGAAGTGGGGAATTTGTTAGTTAACCTTAATCTTTTCCTTCCCAAGAGCCTATTTTCCTGTTCACAATAAAGTCCCTCACTCTTTTATGCTGTTAATTTTGGCATGTCGTTCCTTCGCTGGTGCTTATTTTACTTACTTTATTATCCTTTTCATACCAGGCTTTACTCTCTTTTCCAGCTTGTGGTATTATCATTGATTCCTCAAAGGACAATACACCTGTGTATTGGGCACAGCAAGGAGCCTTTTTGAGTGGAGGCACCAAACACTCTCACCCTCAAAAAACCCCCCAAACTCGTTCGAGAACTGAGGAGATGCCACTCCAAATATTGGTGGTACCAAGCACCTGGGAGAGAAAAGAGAGGAGACTTAACCCATGCTTCAGGGGAGGGGCTTCATATAACATTATGATGAAATTTCTAAGCAGGGAGCTGACATTCGCATCAAACTCCTTCCCACAGATCTATGATCTTCCAGTGTCACAGAGACACACCTTCCCCTGGCCAAGTTTAATTGGCACCCAGCTTTAATTATGGTAGGTGTATTGTAATATGCTCCATAGCCTACTCCTGGATTGCTTAGTCCCCAGGGCTGGCTTTAGGCCGATTCCCCTGAATCGGACCCCACGCCTCAGGCTCATCTGGCGGCAGTCCGCTCCGGCGGCATTTCGGCGGTGGGGGGGGGGGGGCCCCCGGGGTCCTTGGCACCTTTTCGGCGGCGGGGGGGGGGTCCGCTCTGGGGTCTTCACCAGCATTTCAGCGGCATTTCGGCAGCGGGGGGGGGGGGTCCTTCAGTGCCGCGGAAGATGCGGACCCCCCTCCACAGAAGTGCTGCCGAAGACCTGGACCGCCGCCTGGTATTGGAATCAGGCCCCGCAGGTCCTAAAGCCTGCCCTGTTAGTCCCTATCCGGTTGAATGTGCCTATATAATGGGAAAATGTGGCCCTCCTTATGGTAATATTATGGACTATTAGTCCATCTGTGAATTAGAGACATAGGGAAATATCAGAGATCTCAGGCTGGCTAAATAAAGGTTCACCTTTGCACTCATTACTACAGAGTCCAATTTTTGTATACCACACAAAAAATCTACATATATCTAAACATTTATACTGCCTTCATTGCTATGCTACTGATACCTAGTTCTGTGTGGGACTGTACAGGTATGCAGCTCAGACTCTGCACTGTTTCCTTTCTTTTTCTAATGCAGAGTCCAGGAAAATATTTTAAAATTTAGCCCTTACATTTCTGAATGTCCTGTCTAGTCTTATCTCAATCCTGTACCCCCAATGCAAGCAAAATACCTAGTGATTTCAATCAGATTTAAATAGGCTTGGCAGAATTAGATTTTTTTTATAATTTTGACATATAATATTGATGTTTATTTTAAGCATTTTTTCACTTATCTATTTAACTTTGCACAGTTGCAAGAAATGAAGGGCTTTACACATGTTTTTTTCAATTTTTATCCATTTGAATTTTCAAAATTGCAGGAAACAAGGGGTTGGGAGTGTCAGACAATTATGTAATGACAGTAAACACTAAGATTCAAACCATTAGAGTTTTATAAGCTGCCTGTTTTAGCAAAGCTTAAATACGTGCTGTATGCAACTTTCATTATAACTAATTTATACACATTGAGGGGGGCCTCATGAGGTCAAGCAGCATTTTTTTTAATTAGTCTATCTGCACATTTCAGTTATCATCAATGGAAATATTTTTTCATTAGTTTGTGTGTGTACACTGAAATTAATATTTACCAATAAAAATCTAATCCTTCCATGCTTATATTTACATGTGGACCTTGCTGTGGTATGACCATGATCCTGCAAACACATATATATGTGAACAGTCCCACTGAAGCTAACAGGACTATTGACATGTGTAAATTACTCGTATGCATAAAAATTTGCAGGATCTGTATGTATCTCTTTCCACAGGCAGAAACAGAAAGTGGTATTTTATAATAGGAGTGGAAGTGGCCACTATTATCATTAAGGCTATATAAACTTCTATTCAAACCCTGTTTCTGCCACCCACAGGTTTTTGTTTTGTTTTTTTTAATCACTTTTCAGGCTGAAATTTTCTAGTGTTGATCTCTGCCCAAAGGTGAATTTATTTGGAAAGTCTGAACAAAAACAGTACAGACTTTTTGAGAACAAAGAGCATTTAAAAAATAAAATACACTTTCCCTTTAAAAAAGTGTGATTTTGAACAGCTCTGAAGATGAAATAGCTGAGGGTTCTAAGGTTGAAATGTGGCATGGAAGGAACCTTCCCTGAAGAGAAGTGCCTCCAAGTGTTCAAGAAGCAACTGATTTTTTATTTCAAGAGCCTTTGAAAATTGTTTTCTCTTAAACTTTTGAAGTGCACAACTAAAAAAAAGCACAATGCTTAAAAAAAACCCACAGCAAAAGGGTTCTTGGGATGAAACAAGAGCTCAAAGCCCTTGCCTCAGTCATTGAGCATTGTCATTATTTCTATTTACTTTGCATATGTAAGTGTCATCACCTTCTCATGGATGAGTACAGAACATTATGTTTTAAATCTAATCAGGCAGAGACCTTCTAAAACAAGTTTCAGCTTGCTGCTAGATAAAAAGCACCCTTTCAAATATGTAATATCTAAAGACATAGACCCTTAACACTGCTGTAATAGAAGAATTGTTGAGGTAAAAGGGACTCTGGGAAAATATATTCAGTTTCACATGTTATACCAATAGAATAAAAACCAGCAGGATCTTATTAAGAGGGATAAGGCAAAGATGCCACATTTATTGTAAATATAATGATAAAGCAAAAGATAAAAGTAAACAACGTTGTTTGACTACTTATTCCTATCACTACTTATTCCTTATACACACAACACACACACACACATATATATATATATTCATTCATTCAAGTTCTGTCTGTATAGGTGTTATAGTTACCAGCCTAGAAGTTGCTCATGCCAAGTTACTGGCCAGGTATCTTGGTCATGAGGATGGAACCGAGTCTGTGTCAGGTGCACCTGATGCTCCTAGAGGTTGGCAGCAGAACCAGAGACTTAAAGTCCTCAGTCTTTAGAGTCCATTTTTATAGGAATTAATTCCTATGTTAGTCTATGGGAACTGTTTCATCCTGCTGTTGCTGACTCAATCAGCAGATGGCACATTCCTGGTGGCTCCACACTGTCCAAAGTTTGTGTTTCTCATCCTTCCAGGTGATGGGGTGGATCCCAGTTTACCCTCCGGGGATTGTCTGGTAGTCCATTTGACACATTCTGCGGCTGATGGATATTCCCTTTTTAGGCTGGCACCTTCCTAACCATTCATGTACATCAAGCATTCATCAACATATATTCCATATCTTAACCATATTTTAATTTACTGTCTCCACCACTTTCGGGGTGTGTGCTAATTCATTTGAGACTCCCAGCCCTTTAATCACAGAGGGTGGGGGTCTGTCCTAGGAGCCGTTGCTGTTAAATGAAGTGAAAGTCACTTAACAGCTTAAGGCTCACAGCAGGGGTGGTAACATAGTGTTCACTTCAAGAACAAAGTCAATTAACTTGTTTGTAAGTTTTACATAGTAATAAAGTATCTTTCACAGGACAGATACAATCAATGGTTTCTACAGATGTAGTTTACAAGTTTTAACAGAAGACCCAAGAGTTTTTTGTACTTGGTGAAACTGTTGGATTTTAAAGTGTGGGGGACAAATTGGGGGGCGGGGGGGTCACTGTCACTTGAGGGAATCACTGTTAGTACCTTCTTTAATATCCCTACACACAATCACACAAATCATTATTATATCAATTTGGCACGTGCCAAACGAGCATCCCAGAACAAAGTGCCTTTGTTCACCTCTTACAGATTGTGAGCTATGATTAATATGCAACTTAGTCTTTGTCCAAACCACGTCATCTAAAATGACAATAAAGAACTAGTGTGCAGAGTTCAAAATAAATACAACAAACTCACAACTGTCACATGTCTGTCCGTAGCTTTACTATACTTGCACCTGTTCCACAGTAAAAATGGAATGCTGGTTTCCCAGAAGTGTGTACTCAGTGATGGAATGTACCTCAAGTGCTTGATCATATGTTTCCTCTTCTGGAATGTAAGAACGTCCAAGGTATTAGCCCAGGCAACTGAGGGCATACACCCAGGCCTGAATTCTCAGTTACACTGAGGCCATTTTATACCATTCTGGCAGCACAAAGAAGTTTTAATGTTGTCACCATGCCTCACAAATGTATATGAGAATCAAGCCCTCACTCTCACCTCAAGTCAAAGATGAAAATGAATAAAAATGAAGGACTAGTCACAAGGTATTAGTAGCCATATTAAAAAGAAAAAAGGTTTCACTATAAATCTTTGAAACTGATACCAAAGATGAAAAGTCTGTCCACAGTCAATCTGACTGGTAAAACCAACAACTTCAAAATCAAGTTTTATATCACCTTCCTCCTCCCAGATGAAAATAAAACCTTCAATAAATGCCAGGCTGCAATGCCAATAATGTGGGATATTTCTACTAGCTTTTATGGAGAGATCAATGAACAGAGATACCTTGTTTCATTGTGCTTTGCAGGTCATAAATGACCATGTAATAACATATTAGTTAGTGAATGGGTAATTGGGTCACTCCCCCGCCCCCCATCTTGTAACTTTTTGGCGTGATCACACCTACTGTACTTGGATTTAGTTAAAGTATACCTATCAAGCAATCTGCCAAAATAAATCGGCACTTTTAGTCACAGATTTACTTTTTATCAGTAGCTGCAAAGTGCTATTGTTCTTATTTAAAAAAACAACAAAGAGTCTGGTGGCACCTTAAAGACTAACAGATTTATTTGGGCATAAGCTTTCGTGAGTAAAAACCTCACTTCTTCGGATGCATAGAGTGAAAGCTACAGATGCAGGCATTATATACAGACACATGGAGAGCAGGGAGTTACTTCACAAGTGGCGAACCAGTGTTGACAAGGCCAATTCAATCAGGGTGGATGTAGTCCACTCCCAATAATAGATGAGGAGGTGTCAATTCCAGGAGAGGAAAAGCTGCTTCTGTAGTGAGCCAGCCACTCCCAATCCCTATTCAAGCCCAGATTAATGGTGTTGAATTTGCAAATGAATTTTAGTTCTGCTGTTTCTCTTTGAAGTCTGTTTCTGAAGTTTTTTTGTTCAATGACAGTGACTTTTAAATCTGTGATAGAATGACCAGGGAGATTGAAGTGTTCGCTTACTGGCTTGTGTATGTTACCATTCCTGATGTCCGATTTGTGTCCATTTATTCTTTTGCGGAGGGACTGTCCGGTTTGGCCAATGTACATGGCAGAGGGGCATTGCTGGCACATGATGGCATATATGACATTAGTGGATGTGCAGGTGAATGAGCCCCTGATGGTGTGGCTGATGTGGTTGGGTCCTCTGATGCTGTTGCCAGAGTAGATATGGGGACAGAGTAGGCAACGAGGTTTGCTACAGGGATAGGTTCCTGGGTTGGTGTTTCTGTGGTGTGGTGTGTAGTTGCTGGTGAGTATTTGCTTCAGGTTGGGGGGTTGTCTGTAAGCAAGGACTGGCCTGCCTCCCAAGGTCTGTGAGAGTGAGGGATCATTTTCCAGGATAGGTTGTAGGTCGTGGATAATGCGCTGGAGAGGTTTTAGCTGGGGGCTGTATGTGATGGCCAGTGGTGTTCTGTTATTGTCCTTGTTGGGCCTGTCCTGTAGTAGGTGATTTCTGGGTACCCGTCTTGCTCTGTCAATCTGTTTCCTCACTTCCCCAGGTGGGTATTGTAGTTTTACGAATGCTTGATAAAGATCTTGTAGGTGTTTGTCTCTGTCTGAGGGGTTGGAGCAAATTCGGTTGTATCTTAGGGCTTGGCTGTAGACAATGGATCGTATGATGTGTCTTGGATGGAAGCTGGAGGCATGTAGGTACGTATAGCGGTCAGTAGGTTTCCGGTATAGGGTGGTGTTTATGTGACCATCACTTATTTGTACTGTAGTGTCCAGGAAGTGGATCTCTTGTGTGGACTGGCCCAGGCTGAGGTTGATGGTGGGGTGGAAATTGTTGAAGTCCAGGTGGAATTCTTCAAGGGCCTCCTTTCCGTGGGTCCATATGATGAAGATGTCATCAATGTAGCGCAAGTAGAGGAGGGGCACTAGGAGACGAGAGCTGAGGAAGCGTTGTTCTAAGTCAGCCATAAAAATGTTGGCATACTGTGGGGCCATGCGGGTACCCATAGCAGTGCCACTGACTTGAAGGTATAAGTTGTCCCCAAATCTGAAGTGGTTGTGGGTGAGGACAAAGTCACAAAGCTCAGCCACCAGGCTTGCTGTGGCCTCATCAGGGATACTGTTCCTGACAGCTTGTAGTCCATCCTCATGTGGAATATTGGTATAAAGTGCTTCTACATCCATGGTGGCCAGGATGGTGTTTTCAGGAAGAACGTCAATGCACTGTAGTTTCCTCAGGAAGTCGGTGGTGTCCCGAAGATAGCTGGGAGTGCTGGTAGCATAGGGTCTGAGGAGAGTGTCCAAATAGCCAGATAATCCTGCTGTCAGAGTACCAATGCCTGAGATGATGGGGCGTCCAGGGTTTCCGGGTTTATGGATCTTGGGTAGCAGATAGAATACCCCTGGTCGGGGTTCTGGGGGTGTGTCCATGTAGATTTGTTCCCGTACTGTAGCTGGGAGTTTCTTGAGCAGATGGTGTAGTTTCTTTTGGTATTCCTCAGTAGGATCAGAGGATAGTAGCCTGTAGAATGTGGTCTTGGAGAGTTGCCTGGCAGCCTCCTGTTCATAATCTGACCTGTTCATTATGACTACAGCACCTCCTTTGTCAGCCCCTTTGATGATAATGTCAGAGTTGTTTCTGAGGCTGTGGATGGCATTGCGTTCTGTACGGCTGAGGTTATGGGACAAGTGATGTTGTTTGTCCACAATTTCAGCCTGTGCATGTCTGCGGAAACACTCTATGTAGAGGTCCAGTCTGTCATTTCGACCATCAGGAGGAGTCCACGCAGAGTTCCTCTTCTTGTAGTGTTGGTAGGAAGGTTCCTGTGGGTCAGTGCACTGTTCAGTGGTGCGTTGAAAATATTCCTTGAGTCGGAGACGACGAAAGTAGGCTTCCAAATCACCGCAGAACTGTATCATGTTCGTGGGGATGGTGGGACAGAAAGAGAGTCCCCGAGATAGGACAGACTCTTCTGCTGGGCTAAGTGTGTGGTTGGAAAGATTGACAATGTTGTTAGATGAGTTGAGGGTACCATTGTTATAGCCCCCAGTGGCAGGAGTTGGAAACACCAGATGGCTGTGTGCAGCAGTTCACCAGAGAGACACTCTCCAGTTTGTTTTATTAAAGTTTTATTCCTGTCTCATTCACTGATTTGTTATTTAATGAACCCCAAAATTGTTAAAGGGGTATGATGTGGAGAGGGAAACAAGAGGGTTGGAGAGTAAGCCCACCCTGCACTCAGTCTACAGTGGCTGCTCCTGTCCCTTGGGGTGGGACTTGGCTTCCTGCTCCAACCAATTGGTTCATGTCACGGAGTCATGTGACACATGTATCTATGTGCAAGCAGGGCCCCACTCCCAAGAAAGCCCTGAAACTTTCCTGGCCCTGGTGCCGCTGGATAGCGTGCCAAGAGCTAGGCTATGGTGGACCAGATAAAATGATCTGGCAAGTGAATGCAGCCACCAGGCCACCAGTTGTCCGTCTCTGTTCTAGGCACTTTCCAAGCCAAGAAAAAGCCTTGGGCCCTGTCCCATATTGCTCACAATTTACAGACAGAAAAATAATCTGTCTGATAATAATCTAGTTAAGAGAGAAAAAATAGTCGTGTGGTTAAAGCACTGAACTGGGACTAACACCACCACACACGCACAACTGACTCATCTGGCTCCACAGCTTTTTGGAGTTATTCTATTAAGAAGTGACTACAAAGATGGAAAAAAGACATCTGAGATTCCTGATATATGCAGTTTCATTAGTTCTCCTGCCCCCATCCCAACCTTCTAGATCAAAGAAAAAAGTACAATGAAACTGATAAAAACCTCAGAGGTTGACCACAATTGTCCAGGGAGCCTTAGGAGATATATTTTAACGGCTGCTTAATATGGGGTTTACACACTGGAGGTGGCCCCACATGCTCAGTGGTTTGAGCATTGGTCTACTAAACCCAGGGTTGTGAGTTCAATCCTTGAAGGGGCCACTTAGGGATCTGGGGCAAATATCAGTACTTGGTCCTGCTAGTGAAGGCAGGGGGCTGGACTCGATGACCTTTCAAGGTCCCTTCCAGTTCTAGGAGATAGGATATCTCCATTAATTCAAATCTGTCTACATTTAATTCAAATTCATCTTGAACTGTATTGTGATAGGTGTTGGGAGGATTAATTTATCTTTGTAAAGTGTTTGAAGACCAAAGCCAAGTATATATTCCATTTTTGGCCACTATATTTTTGAAAAAGCTAACAAATTTAAGCTCTGCTTCACAAAGAAAACCACATGCAGCATTATTATACAACTTGCATAGGGACAAATCCTGCTCCCACTAAAGTCAATGACAAAACTCCTTGTTTATTTGAGTGGGGCCAAAACTGAGTGCACAATAAGCTGCAACTTTAAAGTAAACATATAATAAAACCTGAAAATCAGAAGCAGGACTCAAACTCACTTACAGATGATCTCTGGGAGGAGATGAGTCAGTGGGAGATTTTCCAATTGGCTGTTCTGTCTCAAGTGCCCCATTCCTAGTTACTCCTCCTCCCAGCAGGCAACCACTGATACTAACAACTCCTTACCCTGACATGGCCCCTACTCTGAAGGTGGCTAGCACTGCCTCTCCCAGCTTTATGGGAGTGCAAAATTCCCCTACAAAAAAGGAATTCTCCACTGGCCACCTCCAACCAGAATATAGACACTTTGTGCTGCTGAGTGACACAAATTGGCCTTAGCAGATTAAAGAATCCAGCCCTCAGAGTCAAGATTGAGTGAAATGAAGCCTGAACTCATCCTGTTTTACCAGGTCTGTAGTTTGTGTGCTGTATAAGACTTGAAAATCTTGGAATTCCAAGACATAAGAGTGAGGAATTAAGGCAAGAGTTAAGGCTTTACTCTGACTATTTCTGTCTACATGAATACTTACATAGAGCTGACACATTTGTATCAGCTCCTTGGGGTAGTATGACTGGGTCTGTTCCAAGTTCTGTGATAATGATTTAGCATTTCTCTGAAGGGAGCAGTGGTTCAGTAAAGGAAACACCACTACATAAAATAAGGAAGCTAGAAAGCTGAAAGGATGCTCCATGCATAACAGTACCCATATCCTATTGAGAGTGGTGCACTACTAAAATGTCATGCTCTGAAGTAAATTCAAAATGGCCATCTTCAGGTGGGAAGAAAGAGAGGGAAGATGAGCAGATACCTTACCGATGATTAAGCAAGAAGTTATAAAAACTAGCAGAGATAGAGAAGTCCAGCCCCACAGAAGCTTAAATGTGTTATAAGACAACTACTTCTCACAGATCTCAAAGCAGAAAGTGGGAAGGAAAGAAAGTACTGTACATCTGTAATTACAATTTCACAGACATAATAATCTCTAATGGCCCTAGGGTGACCACGTAGAAAGTGTGAAAAATTAGGACAGGGGATGGGGGGCAATAGGCGCCTATATAAGAAAAAGTCCCGAGTATCAGGATTTAAAATCAGGACATCTGGTCACCCTAAATGGCACATTCAGGCAGAACGTAGAGCAGTATGAAAAAATAAGCAGAAACACATATTACAAGGATATATTTTTCACCATTTTGGTTGGCTTAATTTTGCTCCCAAGGCATGTTTGCCATGTATGTGGATGGCATGCTTTCAGCACACCTATGTCAGATAGAAGAGGGAAACAAGGATGAAGTGATTTATTTGCAGATTCCCCCACCCCAATCGTCAGCCTTTTTACATCACCTGAAAAAACAAATAGTGGCGTGACTTGTGCAACACCTCTATTCTGCCTCTTCCAATCTGCTTTGGTGAACGCCACCTTCTGTTAGGTGTTCCACTGTACTAGGTGTGTAATTGTTCATGCAGTGCACAATCAGAATGGAAACTAATGAAGTGTCTGGCTTGGCCCATAAAATCATTATGGCATACTTGCTGTGCTAAAGAAACCTAATGTAGCTGACTTTTATTCTTAGAGACAATTTGTCAGCACTTAGATGCTTGCAAAATATGAGCCTTCCAAATAGTCAAGTCACTGAAACAAATATAATCAGAAGGAAAATATAAACAAATTAACTTTAAATCTAAGCCTGACAAGCCTTTATTGGTAAACAAAAAACAAACAAACAAACAAAAACCCAATAATTGCAAGTATGATATTATTTAAAATTGTTTGAAGACTGATCAAGGCTGGAAAGAGGATTGTAATTTTAACTAGCTTTGGTTTTAATTGATAATATTAATTATTCAATAGTAACCTTCACAAGTGTGTCCTTTCTTTTCTCATTCTCTTGTAGAATCCTGGCAGTAAACAAAATGGGTCTGAGTCTGATCTCACACCACTTTAAAATATGTGAGAATTGCTCTCTCTCTTTTTGATGACTAAAGGCTTGATTTTGCACCACTGAAGTCAAAAGAGGTATTGACTTCAAATGGGTTCAGGATCAAGTCTTAACTCTCTAGAGACTTTCAAGCTGTCAGCCTCCAGGGTGAAGCTTGAAAGAGTGAGAGACAGTCACTGGATCTTGTTATACCTTTGTCTGTTAGACTGAAAACACCATGATCAAGTATTTATTCACCATACAGCTACTTACAGACTGTGATCAAGTCACTCCTTAACCTTCTCTTTGTCAACCTAAATAGATTCAAGGAGCTCAATCTACCATTATAAGCATGTTTTCTAATTCTTTAATCATTCCCCTGGGTCTTTTCTGAACTCTCTCCAATTTATCAACATCTTTCTTGGATTGTGGACACCAGAACTTTATTCCAGCAATGGTTGCATCAGTGCAATGAAAATGTTATCTTAATTTTTCACTTTACTGAAAACCAGGTTTTCCGTAATAAAATATGGAAATAACCATTTTGATAATGATTTTGAGAATGTTTTCAACAAGGCCAATTAAAAATACCACACAAACACCACAAATGAAAATGTCAATATTAAACATATTTTTTTTCATAAAAGGCCATTGACAAAACAAAACACCACCAACTACCAACCCCCCCCCCCCCCCCTTTTCATATGAAAAATGTTGACCAGTTCTACTGTCAATTTGCCTCCTTCTACTATAGGCTTGTGCTTCCATCAGCCTGAAGTACAGCCCCATGCCCTCAGTCTAGAAGGGAAGGAGGAGGAGTCTTGAATAAGGTCACCACAAGGTACTCTGACCACACTCACCACCTTATCTTGGAGGGGAGGTTGTTTGTTTTCAAGCTCCAATAGTCACTGCAATCACTGTAAGTGACTGTCTGTAGTGTGTGTTTGTTTGTGTTTGAGGGTTACTTGCTGTGTGCTGAGCTTGTGTTTGTCAGTCTGTTTGTTTGTTTTGGTTGTTTGAAGGACTGTGTGCTGTGGCTGGCAGTTGGAAGCTGTGAGCTTCAAAGGAAGGTTTGAAAGCTAGAAGCCTCTGGTAAGTGGCTGAGCCTTAATCAGTGGGCGGGGCATTCATACAGGCCAGGACTTTATAAAGCAGCGCACAAGCGACCAGGGAGCTTTTGCGACCAGGGGCTGCTAACAGGGAGTTTCGCAAGGGACCAGGAAGGGGGCGAGGGTCCCTTGCTGGTTCTCTCTGTTTTCTCTTTATTCCCCTTAATACCTATAAACCAACTACATTCAAAACTTCTTGCTTAAACAACCCTTTCAGCGGACAGGGGGCTGCGGACAGGAGTTTGACAGAGGGAGGCTTACGATGGTTAGGAAGACCCGCAACACCTGTGCCAGCACTGCTTCTGTCTCCTCCACCTGTGCCTGTAGCCAGACAGAGCACCTGAGCATGGATGCTTCTACCCAGATCCTGGTGTGGTTTTGCAGAGACTGTAACTTGCAATTTCCACTTACTGATATCCAGGCTGGGGGGACCATCCAATGTGAGAGGTGCCTGCTGGTGGAATCTCTCAGGCAGCAGGTGGGAGAGCTACAGGAGGAGGTGGCTAGGTTGAGGACCATCCGAATCCACGAGCAATTCCTCGACAGTGTCCATGTGGAGACAGCTGAGGTAGCTGTCCCAGTACACAGGACTGCTGATACACCACTGGTGGAGGAGGAAATGGCTCAGGGTGGACACTGGCAGCTGGTTACTTCTGGCAGCAGGCAGTGCTCCACCCCTGCTCCGAACCCTCCTGCCGTGGTAATAGGTAACCATTATGCTCTTCTTGATACAGGAAAGAAGGAATCACTCCCTACAGTAAAGGAGGAGAAGCCTCGTACCCCTAAGGCTGGGAGGTCTGCTGCCACCACTGCGAATAGGAAACGTAGGGTAGTGGTGGTCGGAGACTCTCTGCTGAGGGGGACGGAGGCGCCCATCTGTTGCCCTGACATTTCATCTCGGGAGGTATGCTCCCTGCCGGGACCCCGTATCCGAGACGTTACAGAGGCATTGTCGAGGATTATCCAGCCCTCTGACTACTACCCCATGCTACTCATCCATGTGGGCACAAATGATACTGCGCGGTGTGACACTGAGCGGATCAAGAGTGACTACAGGGCTCTGGGAGTACGGGTGAAGGAGTTTGGAGCGCAGGTGGTATTCTCTTCAATTCTTCCTGTCAAAGGTAGGGGCCCGGGCAGAGACAGATGCATCATGGAGGTGAATGCCTGGCTGCGAAGATGGTGTCGCCAGGAGGGCTTTGGCTTCCTAGACCACGGGATGCTATTCGAGGAAGGACTGCTAGGCAGAGATGGCGTTCACCTTTCGAGGAGAGGAAAGACCCTATTTGGACACAGACTGGCTAACCTAGTGAGGAGGGCTTTAAACTAGGTTTGACGGGGACAGGTGAGCAAAGCCCACAGGTAAGTGGGGAACATGGAGACCGGGGAGATGGGTCAGAAACGAGAGGGAGTGTGGGCTATATTGTCAGAGAGAAAGGAGGGTCAGGACAAAACTGGGAGGAAAGATCAAACCAGTATCTTAGATGCCTATATACAAATGCGAGAAGTATGGGCAATAAGCAGGAAGAACTGGAAGTGCTAATAAATAAATACAACTATGACATTGTTGGCATCACTGAAACTTGGTGGGATAATACACATGATTGGAATGTTGGTGTGGATGGGTACAGCTTGCTCAGGAAGGATAGACAGGGGAAAAAGGGAGGAGGTGTTGCTTTATATATTAAAAATGTACACACTTGGACTGAGGTAGAGATGGACATAGGAGACGGAAGTGTTGAGAGTCTCTGGGTTAGGCTAAAAGGGGTAAAAAACAAGGGAGATGTCATGCTAGGAGTCTACTACAGGCCACCTAACCAGGTGGAAGAGGGGGATGAGGCTTTTTTTAAGCAACTAACAAAATCATCCAAAGCCCAAGATTTGGTGGTGATGGGGGACTTCAACTATCCGGATATATGTTGGGAAAATAACACAGCGGGGCACAGACTATCCAACAAATTCTTGGACTGCATTGGAGACAACTTTTTATTTCAGAAGGTTGAAAAAGCTACTAGGGGGGAAGCTGTTCTAGACTTGATTTTAACAAATAGGGAGGAACTCGTTGAGAATGTGAAAGTAGAAGGCAGCCTGGGTGAAAGTGATCATGAAATCATAGAGTTTGCAATTCTAAGGAAGGGTAGAAGGGAGAACAGCAAAATAGAGACAATGGATTTCAGGAAGGCAGATTTTGGTAAGCTCAGAGAGCTGATAGGTAAGGTCCCATGGGAATCAAGACTGAGGGGAAAAACAACCGAGGAGAGTTGGCAGTTTTTCAAAGGGACACTATTAAGAGCCCAAAAGCAAGCTATTCCGCTGGTTAGGAAAGATAGAAAATGTGGCAAAAGACCACCTTGGCTTAACCATGAGATCTTGCACGATCTAAAAAATAAAAAGGAGTCATATAAAAAATGGAAACTGGGACAGATTACAAAGGATGAATATAGGCAAACAACACAGGAATGCAGGGGCAAGATTAGAAAGGCAAAGGCACAAAATGAGCTCAAACTAGCTACGGGAATAAAGGGAAACAAGAAGACTTTTTATCAATACATTAGAAGCAAGAGGAAGACCAAAGACAGGGTAGGCCCACTGCTTAGTGAAGAGGGAGAAACAGTAACAGGAAACTTAGAAATGGCGGAGATGCTTAATGACTTCTTTGTTTCGGTCTTCACCGAGAAGTCTGAAGGAATGCCTAACATAGTGAATGCTAATGGGAAGGGGGTAGGTTTAGCAGATAAAATAAAAAAAGAACAAGTTAAAAATCACTTAGAAAAGTTAGATGCCTGCAAGTCACCAGGGCCTGATGAAATGCATCCTAGAATACTCAAGGAGCTAATAGAGGAGGTATCTGAGCCTCTAGCTATTATCTTTGGAAAATCATGGGAGATGGGAGAGATTCCAGAAGACTGGAAAAGGGCAAATATAGTGTCCATCTATAAAAAGGGAAATAAAAACAACCCAGGAAACTATAGACCAGTTAGTTTAACTTCTGTGCCAGGGAAGATAATGGAGCAAGTAATTAAGGAAATCATCTGCAAACACTTGGAAGGTGGTAAGGTGATAGGGAACAGCCAGCATGGATTTGTGAAGAACAAATCATGTCAAACCAATCTGATAGCTTTCTTTGATAGGATAACGAGCCTTGTGGATAAGGGTGAAGCTGTGGATGTGGTATACCTAGACTTTAGTAAGGCATTTGATACAGTCTCGCATGATATTCTTATCGATAAACTAGGCAAATACAATTTAGATGGGGCTACTATAAGGTGGGTGCATAACTGGCTGGATAACCGTACTCAGAGAGTTGTTATTAATGGTTCCCAATCCTGCTGGAAAGGCATAGCGAGTGGGGTACCGCAGGGGTCTGTTTTGGGACCGGCGCTGTTCAATATCTTTATCAACGACTTAGATATTGGCATAGAAAGTACGCTTATTAAGTTTGTGGATGATACCAAACTGGGAGGGATTGCAACTGCTTTGGAGGACAGGGTCATAATTCAAAATGATCTGGACAAATTGGAGAAATGGGCTGAGGTAAACAGGGTGAAGTTTAACAAAGACAAATGCAAAGTGCTCCACTTAGGAAGGAAAAATCAGTTTCACACATACAGAATGGGAAGAGACTGTCTAGGAAGGAGTACGGCAGAAAGGGATCTAGGGGTTATAGTGGACCACAAGCTAAATATGAGTCAACAGTGTGGTGCTGTTGCAAAAAAAGCAAACATGATTTTGGGATGTAGTAACAGGTGTGTTGTGAGCAAGACACGAGAAGTCATTCTTCCGCTCTACTCTGCTCTGGTTAGGCCTCAGCTGGAGTATTGTGTCCAGTTCTGGGCACCGCATTTTAAAAAAGATGTGGAGAAATTGGAAAGGGTCCAGAGAAGAGCAACAAGAATGATTAAAGGTCTTGAGAACATGACCTATGAAGGAAGGCTGAAAGAATTGGGTTTGTTTAGTTTGGAAAAGAGAAGACTGAGAGGGGACATGATAGCAGTTTTCAGGTATTTAAAAGGGTGTCATAAGGAGGAGGGAGAAAACTTGTTCACCTTAGCCTCTAAGGATAGAACCAGAAGCAATGGGTTTAAACTGCAGCAAGGGAGGTCTAGGTTGGACATTAGGAAAAAGTTCCTAACTGTCAGGGTGGTTAAACACTGGAATAAATTGCCTAGGGAGGTTGTGGAATCTCCATCTCTGGAGATATTTAAGAGTAGGTTAGATAAATGTCTATCAGGGATGGTCTAGACGGTATTTGGTCCTGCCATGCGGGCAGGGGACTGGACTCGATGACCTCTCGAGGTCCCTTCCAGTCCTAGAATCTATGAATCTATGAATCAATTTGACTCTCCCTTTACTCTTTTCCTAACTTCCCAACCTTACAGGTAAATTGGTGTCATCCAAAGAATTAGTCTCTTCGTGGATATCCTTCTCAAAGACATCTCCTGAGGCAGATCCCAGTCTCACAATCTCCATGGGATTTGCAATCTATCAGAAAAGACTCTGAAGATCTGGATTCTCCATTTTCTTCCCACCCATAGCCTGCTCCATTTCTCACCTATATAATTTTTGAGGTTAACACACAGAAAAAGAACAGGAGTACTTGTGGCACCTTAGAGACTAACAAATTTATTAGAGCATAAGCTTTCATGGACTACAGTGGGCTGTAGTCCAAGAAAGCTTATGCTCTAATAAATTTGTTAGTCTCTAAGGTGCCACAAGTACTCCTGTTCTTTTTGTGGATACAGACTAACACGGCTGCTACTCTGAAACCTGATACAGAAAAAAACCTATTAGTTTTGCATAAACTAGAATCCATGATGGTAAGTGCCAGGCACATACACAGCCCCAGTAACTATCATCAAGAGTCTGAAGATTACGTGATTGTTGGGGAATAAAAGGTACTCGTCAAAATAGCTATGCTAGGATACATCCCTTTCTGTTTCTCGGTCATTATCCTACCTCAGTGCTCCCTACAGAAGTCTTTGTTGATCTTCAGATTAGTAGGGCAGAAGAGATGTGAATAACAAATGCAGCCAAACTGCACTGATCTGCACAGAATAGGAGGGGTGGGGGGATCTCACTTCATGACAGTATCATTCAAATGATTTACACGAGTGAACCAATTAAAGCAGCCTCTAAAGAAAGTTCACTCTCAGGCAATTCTGCAGATTACAACTGATGAGCATGTAAATTGCTCCTGGCAGCAGATTTAGATAATGATGATGCACATGATAGATTAGTGGTGACACCACAAGCAACAACTTGGAGTTCAAACAAAGAATGTGTGGTCACAGGACCTACAGGATGGCTGGCTCCTCTCCCACCCCCATAGGTTCTATGAAAATAGCTCTAGTCTTAGGGCTGCATTGTGTTCATTTATCATCTTGCTAAATGGTTAGTGTCAGTATAAAATAGTAGGATTTAGAAAACATATGATCTGAGTCTAGTATTGAATTATTTGTATTGAACTGAATGAATAACATTTACTTACCACCATACATCTTGGAACTTAGAAAATAGTAGTACAGAAACCCCGGAATCTATATACAAGGGTAGAGCAGGGCAAATAATTTGCTATCAATAAGAAGCCTGATTCTCATTCCATTACACCAGTTTTATGCTATTGTAACATCATTAATTTAAACCATGGTATGATTTCAGTGGCATTATCCTGATTTAAAACTAGCATAACATTTGAGAATCAAGATCAGGGTTTCTCAAACAGGGGTTGCCGCTTGTGTAGGGAAAGCCCCTGGCAGCCCAGGCTGGTTCATTTACCTGCCCCGTCCACAGGTCCGGCCGATCGCGGCTCCCAGCAGCTCCCATTGGCCCGGAGCAGCGATCTGCGGCCACTGGGAGCCGCGATCGGCTGGACCTGTGGACGGGGCAGGTAAATGAACCGGCCTGGCCTGCCAGGGGCTTTCCCTACACAAGCGGTGACCCCTGTTTGAGAAACCATGATCAAGATCAACTTTTTTTTTCAATTAGTGTTGTTTTTTCTGTTCACAAATTGTCCATGAAGTGATAGCAACATTTTCAAATTTGTTATATTCACAAAATGTTTCAGTGAGTCATTCTTGTCTTGCTGAGCATTCATGTACTGCAATTATTTGTGATTCATGTTCTACTGGTCCCTTACATTAATACACAATGTTTCTGTTCCTTAACAGTTCTAGGATTATATGAATCCTGCAAAAAATTGAAACATTGTCAAATTGATAAGAACATAAGAACAGCCATACTAGGTCAGAACAAAGGTCCATCAAGCCCAGTATCCTGTCCTCTGACAGTGGCCAATGGCAGGTGTCCCAAAGGGAATGAATAGACAGGTTATCATCAAGTGATCCATGCCCTGTCACCCAATCCTAGCTTCTGGCAAACAGAGGCTAGGGACACCATTCCTGCCCATCCTGGTTAATAGCCATTGATGGACCTATCTTCCATGAATCTATCTAGCTCCCTTTTGAACCCCATTATAGTATTGGCCTTCACAACACCCTCTGGCAAAGAGTTCCAGAGGTTGACAGTGCGTTGCATGAAAAAATACTTTCTTGTGTTTGTTTTAAACCTGCTACCTATTAATTTCATTTGGTGGCCTCTTGTTCTTGTATTATGAGAAGGAGTAAATAATACTTCCTTATTTACTTTCTCTATACCACTCATGATTTTATAGACCTCTATCATATCCCCCCCTTAGTCGCCTCTTTTCCAAACTGAAAAGTCCCAGTCTTATTAATCTCTCCATACGGAAGCCATTCTATACCCCTAATAATTTTTGTTGCCCTTTTCTGAACCTTTTCCAATTCCAATACATCTTTTTTGAGATGGGATGACTACATCTGCACGCAGTATTCAAGGTGTGGGCGTACCATGGATTTGTATAGAGGCAATATGATATTTTCTGTCTTATTATCTATCCCTTTCTTGATGATTCCCGACATTCTGTTCGCTTTTTTGACTGCCGCTGCACATTGAGTGGATGATTTCAGAGAACTATCCACAATGACTCCAAGATCTCTTTCTTGAGTGGTAACAGCTAATTTAGACTCCATCATTGTATATGTATAGTTAGGATTATGTTTTCCAATGTGCATAACTTTGCATTTATCAACATTAAATTTCATCTGCCATTTTGTTGCCCAGTCACCCAGTTTTGTGAGATCCTTTTGTAGCTCTTCGCAGTCTTCCTGGGACTTAACTATCTTGAGTAGTTTTGTATCATCTGCAAATTTTGCCACCTCACTGTTTACCCCTTTTTCCAGATCATTTATGAATATGTTAAATAGGACTGGGCCCGGTACAGATCCCTGGGGGACACCACTAGTTACCTCTCTCCATTCTGAAAACTGACCATTTATTCCTACTCTTTGTTTCCTATCTTTTAACCAGTTACCAATCCATGAGAGAATCTTCCCTCTTATCCCATGACTGCTTATTTTGCTGAAGAGCCTTTGGTGAGGGACCTTGTCAAAGGCTTTCTGAAAATCTAAATACACTATATCCACTGGATCTCCTTTGTCCGCATGCTTGTTGACCCCCGCAAAGAATTCTAGTAGATTGGTGAGGCATGATTTCCCTTTACAAACACCATGTTGACTATTTCCCAACAAATTATGTTCATCTATGTGTCTGACAATTTTGTTCTTTACGATAGTTTCAACCAGTTTGCCCGGTACTGAAATGAGGCTTACTGGCCTGTAGTTGCTGGGGTCACCTCTGGAGCCCTTTTTAAAAATTGGCATCACATTAGCTATCCTCCAGTCATTTGGTACAGAAGCTGATTTAAATGATAGGTTACAAATGACAGTTAGTAGTCCTGTAATTTCACATTTGAGTTCCTTCAGAACTCTTGGGTGAATTCTATCAGGTCCTGGAGACTTATTACTGTTTAGTTTATCAATTTGTTCCCAAACCTCCTCTAATGACACCCCAATTTGGGACAGTTCCTCAGATCTGTCACCCAAAAAGAATGGCTCAGGTTTGGGAATCTCCCTCACATCCTCAACAATGAAGAGTGAAAAGAACAGTACAAAATCATAAAGGCTAAGGCACAAAATGAGTTACACCTGGCAAAAGACATGAAAGGCAATAAGAAGAGGTTCTTTAAATACATTAGGAGCAAGAGAAAGATGAAGGAAAAATGTGGTTCCTCTACTTAGCTGGGCCTGGGAAGGAGAGCTAATAACTGCTGGCATCAAGAAAGCTGAGGTGCTTAATGCCTATTTTGTTTCAGTCTTCACTAAAAAGATTATAGATGATCAAAAACTCAACACAATTAATCTTGATAACCTGGGGGAAGGAATGCAAGCCAAAATATGGAACAAACAGATTAAAGAATATTTAGAGAAGTTAGATGTATTCAAGTCAGCAGGGCCTTATGAAATTCATTGTAGGTACTTAAGGAACTAGCTGAAGCAATCTTAAGGCCATTAGCTATTATCTTTGAGAATTCCTGGAGGATGGAGAGGTCCCAGAAGACTGGAGAAGGGCAATCATAGTTCTTATCTTTAAAAAGGGGAACAAAGAGAACGCAAGGAATTATAGACCAGTCAGCCTAACTTTGATACCTGGAAAGATACTGGAGCAAATTATTAAACAATCAATTTGTAAGCACATGGAAGATAGTAGGGTTATAAAGAATAGTCAGCATGGATTTGTCAAGAACAAATCATGCTAAACCAACTTAATGTTCTTCTTTGATAGGATTACTGACCTATTGGATAGAGGAGAAACAGTAGACATGATGTATCTTGATTTTGTCACAATTCTTTATGACATTCTCATAAGCAAACTAGGGAAATGTGGTCTAGATGAATTTACTATAAAAGTTGGGTACACAACTGGTAGAAAGACCATACTCAAAAAGAGTAGTTATCAATGGTTTGCTGTCAATTTGAGAAAGCTTTTTTAGTGGGATACCACAGGGGTCAATCCTGGGTCCGGTACTATTCAATGTTTTCACTAATGACTTGGATAATGGAGTAGAGCATATGCTCATAAAATCTGCAGATGACACAAAGCTGGAAGGCGGTGCAAACACTTTGGAGGACTGGTTTAAAATTCAAAATGACCTTAAACTGGAGAATTTGGTCTGAATTCAACAAGATGAAATTCAATAAAGACAAGTGCAAAGTACTTCATTTAGCAAGGAAAAATCAAATGCGCAACTACAAAATGGGGAATAATGGGGATGAGAGTACTGTTGAAAAGGATCTGCAGGTTATAGTGAGTCACAAACTGAATATGAATCATCAATGTGATGCTGTTACAAAAAAGGCTAATATTCTGAGGTGCATTAACAGAAGTGTTATATGTAAGACAGGAGGTAATTGTTCTACTCTACTGGGCACTGATGAAGCACCAGCTGGAGTACTGTGTCCAATTCTGGGACCACAATTTTAGGAAGGATGTTGACAAATGGGAAAGAGACAAGAGGAGAGCAAAAAAAAAGTTTTTGAAAACCTGACCTATGAGAAAAGGTTGAAAAAACTGGGCATGTTTAGTCTTGAGAAAAGAAGACTGAGGAGTGACCTGATAACTGTCTTCCAATATCTTAAGGGCTGTTATAAAGAGGATGGTTGCTCTCCATCCAATGAAGATAGGACAAGAACTAATGGGCTTAATCTGCAGCAAGGGAGATTTAGGATAGATATTAGGGAAAACTTTCTAACTATAAGGATGGTTAAGCTATGGAATAGGCTTCCAAGAGAGGTTGTGAAGTCTCCATCATTGGAAGCTTTTAAAAACAAGTTGAACAAACACCTGTCAGGAATGGTCTAGGTTTACTTGGTCCTGACACAGTGCAGGGGACTGGACTTGATGACTTCTCGAGGTCCCTTCCAGTCCTACATTCCTATGACGGCTTGGATGGCTTACATAACTAACCAGCACATCACAAATAGTAGCTATCGTAGAAAACACAACTATAGAATAAAAATTGGTACTGTGTTGATTATTTACATAATTCATCCAATCAGCAAACAAAAGCAATGTTACAACATCACCACCAATTTAGCTAACCATAAAAGTATAAATTTCAAGTTTTAATTGTAAGATTCTTGATTTGGGATTCTTTTTGTTAATATGGTTGCATAAATCCAGGGCTGGATCAAAGTGATCCAGGATCCGAGGTACTCCCTGACCTGATCCTGCACTGTGACTCCACCTTTCCCCTGGAGTAATGGCAGTGGCAAGGGCTCTTTCAAACAGAACTATGTTAACACAAACTAGGTACCTTTTAGTTTGCAATAGCAGCATCCACACAGGGCAATTAGCGCAAAACATTTTGGTGCGCTCTGCAATTCACACTCCCATAGTCTGAACTACAGCTCAGTGTAAACAAACCCTTACTCTCTCTGGCCTCAGTTCCCCATCTGTAAAATGGAGATAATAGCACTATACTACTTCAGAGCAGTACTGGGTTTACCATGGTGCCAGTGGCTCCCTGGTGCCGGGCCCACACTCAGAAGTGGCCCATAACACCTGCTTCCTCCCCTCTCACAGTGCTGCAAGAGGCCCTTAGAGCAAGGAGCAGCATCCTGGTTACCACAGTGCCCAGCCTCCAGCCCCCGAGAACATTTACACCCTCCCCCTTCAAGGCCCTGCCAGCCCCCTTCCCCAGGATATGATACAGTGTATCAGGGCCCTGATACATTGTATCCCCCTCGCCACACCCAGAGACAGGCAACAACGCAGGGGTGTTGGATGAGGCAGTGGGGGGCAGTCAGGGGCAGGGGTTCCGGGGGTGGTCAGGGGACAGGGAGAAGGGGTGGTTGGATGGGGCAGGGGTCCCATGGGGCCATCAGGAATGAGAGGAGAGGTTGGATGGGGTGGCAGGGGACAGGGAAGGGGGGTGGATGGGGCCAGGGATTCCGGGGGTGGGGTGTCAAGGAATGTGGGGGGTTGGATGGGGCAGGAGTCCCGGGAGTTTGGGGGGGCACAACCCCCTCCTGGGGTGAGGAGGTGGGAACCGGTTGTTAATATTTTGGCAGCTCATCACTGGGCCCAGCTATCACCCTCAGAACACTTCCCCAGATAGGATTAGGGATGACTGCTGGCAGCCCCCAAAGAAGGAATTAGGTGGAATGAATGGACAGTGCACCTCTATCTGAAGCCAAGCAAGGGAGGTATGTGGACCCCCACCAGGAGAAGTTAAATGATAAGTAAGGGAAGGAAGGTTCCACTAGAGGACCTGGGCAACTTTAGGTATAGTACCAGGCATGCAGGAGGATCTGAGTCATGGAAGCAGAAATTGGCTTTTCCTTTTCAGATTTATCCAATATCCAGAAAGGGAATCTAGCATCTGCCTTCCAGATTTTAATACTCTCAAAGTTCAGGAGTGCTCAAGTTCAATTTGGGCTGCTCTCTATTATTTCATTTCTCTCCAATCAAATGCGTATCCACTGTAATTTGCTGTAGAGAAAGTAGGATAAACTTGAGCAACAAATGCTAGCATCTTTCCAGTGCTAACTAGGACTGGAATTGCTATTTTCAACAACCATTACTGGGTTGTTGTTTTTTAGTTTCATTTGTTTAAAAAGAAAATGACAGTAATTTTGCATTGGCAAGTTCCCCACAGGAACTAAGGCCTTGTCGACACTGCCACTGACAGCACTGAAACTTTCTTTGCTCCAGGGTATGAAAAAACACATCCCAGAACGATGCAAGTTTCAGCACTGTAAAGTGGCAGTGTAGATAGTGCTACAGCGCTGGGAGCACTTTAACATTGGCTGTATTGACATACCCTAAGAGTGGAACAAAAGAACAGCAAAGGCACCTCAATTTTTCCTCATTATGTGGGACAGTCTTACAGTATGGATCCAGATATCTGCCAATCACACAAACAGAACTTTGCTGCAGTTCTGTAACCATGTGGGAACCAGTCCTGCATTCTGTGCACATCGAAAATGCCTAATGAATTCAGAAGTGCCTTGCTTTTGTAACCATACCACCTGAGATTTTCAGACCTTGTAAGCTAAGCAGGTTTACATTTAGTAATTGGGTGGGAAGTCTCTCAGAAAAAGTTAAGTGCTGCAGGAGGTGTTGAGTATTCACTAGGTAATGTGAGACCCTCCTGTTTACAATAGTAAACCAGTGCAGCATAGTTTTAGGATGCACTGTGCTCCTAGAGTCTAGAATAAAGTCCTTTGCTTCTATACACAGCCCATTAAAGACAATGAAAAGACTCCCACTGACTTCAACGGGCTTTGGGTGGAACTGGTTATACATGGGGCAACTCCACTATCTTCATAGGGTCCTGGTCCCACAGCAGAGGGGGGCAGTGTGAGCTTGTTGCAGAGCTGCTGCTCAGGGATGAGGAACCTCCTGGCGCCCCAGCCTCCAAAATCATCCAGGCTGCACCTTCTGCATGACTGTGTGTTAGCTGAGGGGTGCATGGGAATTGGGGGCCCCTGCTGCAGGTGAGGGGCATCTCAGGTACTTAAAGCCATGGCCTGGAGTAAGGAAGTACTTTACTACAGAGTCTGCAGCTGCCTAGGTCCAGCGCTAAGGATTGAGACAGAGTCCCTAGTGCTGCTGTTGCAAGGTTCAAGCATGCCCAGCCTTGGAATTGCCACCCCTCCCGCAGCTAGTAGGTATAGCTGTCTAAGGCTGGCCTCTGGCAATTGGCCCCATGGCTGTAGCCAGAGAAGCTACAGGTGGCTCTCTGTCTACCGGGGGCCATTAAGCTAGGAGCAGATAAACTGGAGTTAACCTCAAGGAACCAAGGTCAGTCATAGGAAAGGAATGTCAAGGGGAGCAGAGGAAGAGGAAGCAGGTCAGGCTTGCAGGGGGAGAATAGGACCCACTGGCTGGAGAGCACAATCAAGATAGAAGGGAAACAAGCATGGGGAGAGGTGGTGGTGACCACATAATGGAATAGCATGTAGATGGGAGCAGAGGGAGAAAGAAAGCTGGTGACTTAGGTTCCCAGGGGCTAAGTGCTCACTGAGCCAGGGTTGGGGAAATGGGGTTTGCAAGTGGCTTGCTCAAATGGCAGGAAGGGTGCTGGGGAAGGGATTTGTCAGAACTGATCAGGCATTTGCTGGCTGTGGAACTTTATTGAGCTGAGGCCAGGACCATGTACAGTGACTGGTGAAATAGAGTGGTACTGGAGACAAGGCTATAGAATGTCTGAATGAGGAAGGAGATAAATCTGTGGGGAGTTTCCCTGTTTACTATGAAAGTTCTGCTCACTGTGGACATTGGTAAACCCACATGGATATATAGCTTAATGACAAAAACTGGGGGCTGAGAAAGCTGTGTATGGCAATACACATAGTCTTGCAGAGGTGCGAGATCAAAATGAAAAATGTCTCTGAGATTCAGTATCAGGTATACCATGGAGCCAATGGCACAGCCACATCGGGCCCACACTCGGAAGGGGCCCATAACAATGGGAGCCCACAACTATGATTGGTGCTGGGCCCTCAAAAGGTTAATCCGGCCCTGCTTCAGAGAGGTGTTCTGAAGATAAATGATTATGAGGTGCTGAAATACTCTGGCAATGGGGACCATATAAATATTTAAGGCAAATAGATTTCTTGTCATTTTCAAGGCCCAATGTAACATCAGCTGAAGCTGAGCCAGTTGGATACAGCAGGGAGATAATAAGGTCAATCCTGATATAAGCTGATCTAACTTTCACTGAAGTCAATAGGAAAGTCACCTGCTTATATCAAGGCTAAATTTGACCGAATTTTCCCCCAGAGCACAGGAAAAATAAAATCCTACAGGCAATCAGAATTTAAATCCACATTGTCCCCTGCATGAACACTCTGCGTGTTTCAATTATCTTTTCTGCCCTTTCAGTCTGTCCCATTGACAGGTTGCAAATTAAGCACCACACTTGAAAATTCAGCATATTTCAGAGAGAAAAAACACACACCTTTGTTGTGAAGATATTTGGCAATAGTTGCCTAAGTCAGCAGTAGGTAACTCATTTGTCCATTGAAATCACAGCAGGAACATATGAAATGGTCATATATATTCCTCTCATTAGCTGTAAACGAAGAAAGAACACAGACATTATTATTAATATAGGAAAAGACACTGTTTTTAATACTGCAGAGCAATCAAGGAACAACTGCAAGTCAGTATCCCCTTCCTGCTCTATCATGCTCCACATATCCCATTTGAGTATATAATTCTCTCTCTAATTTGAGGAGCTGTAACTTTTTAAGGACCAGTAAAGATGCAGCAGATGCTCAGAGAGGATGTGTTCTCCAACAGCTGGAGCATGACCCTGAGAACCAGGACTCCTGGGTTCTCTTCCTAGCTCTGCCAGTGACTCACTCTTTTACATAACCTCTTTATGTCTGGTTTAACCATCTGTGAAATTAATGTAATACCTGACAGAGAATGAGAGAGTTAATATTTGTAAAATATCTTGAAACCTTTGAATGAAAGGCACCATATTGGTGGAAACTATGATAATTATCTGAGAACTCATCAACTCAAGGTGTGTAAACAATAAATTATGTGCCAGTTCCAGTTATCTGCATGTCCAATCACAGTTCTACATTTCAGTGCCCAGGTTAAGAGATTTTGTGATGGTTTTGTGGCTGTACCTTTTCACTACTACAGCACTGATGTAGGGCTTTTTATTCTCAGTTTACAGTCATCAATAAAGCTGGTTGAAACGCAGAAAAAAACTGTCAAATATAACACTTTATAAATTTTTACTGGCATTTGTTAAATAATCTATTTGCCAGATATTATTTGACCAGCACTTGTAACTGTGAGATAATTTCATGCCAATGACATCAGCAGAAACTACTGGACACTCAGCAGTTTTTAAGAGCTGATGTAAAGCATTGCACAAAGGAAGCCATATGCAATGCAGGGCCAGCTCCAGGCACCAGCTAAGGAAGCAGGTGCTTGGGGCGGCCAATACAAAGGGGCAGCACTCTGTCGGCTATAGGGGCGGCCCATGCAGGTCTTCAGCGGGAATTCGGTGACGGGTCCCTCGGTCCCTCTCTTTCTCTTTGAGCTGCCGCTAAAGAGGAAGAGAGGGAGTGAAGGACCCGCCGCCGAACTGCCGCCGAAGAATGGAGCGGCGCGATTGAGCTGCCACTGAAGTGCCATCGATTTTTTTTTTTTCCGCCGCTTGGGGCAGCAGAAAACCTGGAGCCGGCCCTGATGCAATGCATAACTGTATTGGTCCTACAAAACCCAGGAACTATGCTAAATACTATTGAGCGCAATCTACTAGCACTTTATCTTTTACTTTTACAATTATACAGCCAGAACATTCTTGTGACAAGGAACCTAACTTTAAGACACCCGTTTTTTTAAAATACTGACCCATATATTTTCACAAGAACAAGGAAAAGAAGAAAGGGAATCAATAGAAAACTGTCCTTGCTAAACATAGTTTATATGAGCAAATTCTTTAGTATAGTTAAAGTTGAAAATTTTATGGGAAATAAACTGAAAGGGACATGATTAGTCAGAGGTAGGAATTTAGATTTTGTATTAAAAAAAAAAGAATAGAAGTACAAACACACAAAGGTTTTTACTTTTTACCTAGCCAAATTTATGAATTGTCATAAAATTTCAGTGTAAACAATTTTTAAGTTTGGACTTAAAACTCCCCTGATTTTTTGTCAGCCTAAATAAATGGTTTGATGAATCTATTATTCTTTGTATTACAATAGCTCCTGGAGACTCCAAACAAGACTCGGCCCCCTTTGTGCTATGCATTCTACAGACAGTGAGAGGGATAAACAGTCCGTGCCTTGATGAGTTTACAATCTATAGAGACATAGAGTGGGATGTGGATCAGGACCATCACCCTCATTTTCTAGATTAAAGGAAACTGAGGCACTGAGAGATTAAGTGTTCAGCCAAAGATCACAGACTTCCCATGACAGAGCTGGGAATCAACTCAGTTCTGCTGAGTCCTAGTTCAAAGCGTTATCCAAAAGCCTATCCCCCCAGTAGTACTGGACAAGATTTGACAAAAATGTTTTGTGAAAGTGTGATTTTGAGCGGTGGCGGGTGTGGGGAATGGTGAGGTTGATAAAGGTGCAACCTTTGTTTCATCCTCTCTGGATTTCTGTTTCCCTGTATGCAGAATGGGACTAATGCTTGTCCCCATATATCTTCGCTGGACATCTTTTGCCACACATTTCTGATTTCAGCCTACGGTAAATACCATTTCCCTCCAACCCATTTTACAGAAGGAAATATTGAAACACAGAGGTGAAGTGTGGACTAGGCATGGGCCTAGCAATCTAATCCTGCTTCTGACATGCTTCCTGACCTTGGGCAAGTCTACATCCTCAATTTTTAATATACTTTATGTCAACAGTGTGTTTCACATTCAATGTAAAGTTTATAACAACATATTTTTTTAGATATGATGCTGCCTAAAACAATATATTATTTACCAATAGCCCAATCTTGCAATTATTCTGCATGTAGAATTCCCACTAATGTCAAATGGATTTTTGAGTGCAGATCAGTTGTGAGATCAGGCCCTCAATGAATTTTTAAAAATGCAAAAAGTCAAGATGATTTAAAATGAAAATACAGAAAAACTCATAATATTGGATTTTCAATTTATTTCAGTGGCATGGGAGGATATTTATATGCTTCATCCAAAATGCATAAACTTACAAAAAAAGTTCTGTCATGGAAAAAGTCACCCACTCATTGATTTTAGTTCACAGACTCAAGCCTGAGGCCCGTTTATTGCAATACATACCAATGCATTGGGGTAGCAGTCCGAAAACTACTACCCCAGCACATGCAGGCTGCTTTTATTCCATCAAACCGCAAGAATAGTACAAATAATAGGTCATTTATGCGAAAATAAGAGTTGGGGTCTGTCCCTTTTCCTGGTAGCTTCCTCATTATTTACGAGAATTGGGTCTCCCCCTCCCTCCTCTGGTCATAGCCCATGACCGTATTTGGCAGGGGCCTGTACAGCTTAGTTTTGTTCAGACCCTGGCCTGTACTGTTCTATGTAAAGGCCATCTGTATAGTCAGCGTCTGTCAGAGGGTCTGAATTTGGGCCTTCGGTGTTACTTTGGCTGCCATAAAGCAGGCCACCTACTTCTTTTCCCCCACAGTTTCCCTCCTCTGATGCCATGTAGGCATCACCAAGATTCGTTTTTGCTGGACACGGCCAAGAATCATGAACTGGTCAGCTTGGGAGTGCCAAGATTGGTGCCGGCCTGTTTAAGGGAGTAAATGCTAGGGGTACTGACACTAAGTGGGCCTACAAACTTTGCCCCATCCCCCATTGCATACCGTACCTCCCTGAAACCAGCTTCATTTTTCTCGGGCTGGGTGATGGGGAAGAGCAGGGTCTGAGAAAGGGGCGGGGGTCTTTAGACAGAAAACAAAGGACATTAGTTTAGTGCAAAGCATAATAGTGCGGTAGCACTAACTATAAATTGGTTACATGCATTTTTTACGGATTTGAAAGGATTTGGTATGCAGGAGCCCACATCCTTTTAACCAGCCTGTATGCTTGGAAGGAGCACTGCGAATGTTTGCACTTTCACCCAGAAAATTTTTAAGTATGTCTTCATGGCAACAGATTAGATGGTACTTTCGAGGTGTCTATAAGGGCAGTAGGCCACACCTGATGTTTAAGATTGCTCCAAACGGCCGTGAGCTGGTCATTCAGAAAATCCCGAACGTTTGAACATGGCAGATCTCACTGCAATGCCCCTCTAGACTTGCCGATACTTAATACCATTTTTGTTAGCAAGTTTTCTGGGTTATTGCACTAAGGGCGGAGATAATATGTAATTTGAAAACTGGATAAGGACAGAGTGAACTTAATGGTCCCTAATGTGACATTAATTACAGTTTATCGGTGTTTCAACACACTAACACATTTTTCCCTGTGAAGAATTATACCACATTTGTTGGCTAAACACCTTTACAAAGGGCAAAGAGGCACTAATATTAATGGTATAAGTAGGGGTATATTGCAATATGATACAGGATAAATCGGAGGCTACTAATTGGCTAAGATTTAGAAAAATATTACTTTTCCCTCCCCACCCCAAGCCCGCCAAGGAGGAGAGGCTGAGGAACACCAAAAGTTTCATCTTCAGGTAGTTTTGGCTAGCTTCCGCAAGCTATTCTTCGAGATTTCGTAGTCTTAGTTCACTTAGCTATCCAGCAATGAGGCTGCAAGGGAGGGGTTACTAGCACAATCACCTTGCTTGGTTGGAGGCTTTATTATGTCCTCAGGTGGAGAGGTTGTTTTCTTAGCAAGATCCAAAGGCTCAGTGGGTTTGTCAGCGGACAAAGGAGAGGTTACCAGCTTTTTACCTTGTTCTTCACTTTTGCCGTCCAGAAGGAGCAACAACGATAGACAGATCAGTCGAAGAGCCATTTCAATGAAAAACATGGGCGGGTAGTCAATTCTCAGTACTTTACAGTGGTGTTGATAATTAACAGGACTTAATAAGAGTCCCTTAGCATGGGGCCAGGGCAGTTCTCTGCTGATGGACCTCTATGTAGACCCAGTCTCCTGGTTTCAGTGAGTGGCAGGACTGATGTATATAAAAAGACCTAACACATTTTGTTAGTGCCTGACTATTGTGTAATTTATTAAACGACTGTTTAGCTGAGCCAGGGCCAGCAGGGCACTGCCGGTAGTCGCATCGGGCGATTCTGTTAGAAATTTATGAGAGCTGAGTTTGGTTTTTTGATTTAGAGTGGTCTTTAAAAGCATTTGGCCATATTGATAAAGCTGCACACAACTTGTTACAATTTGTTTAGACATGCCAAATTATGATATAAAATTCCTAAACCAAGCTCCACAACAGCTTCAGCAAACCAAGAAACACCTTTGCCCAAACTGCTGCAGCAACCCATCCAAGAACCCTTACCATTTTCCTGGCTTTGTCTGCCCTGCTGCAGCCACAACTTTGGTTTTATTTAAAACAATTTAAATTTTGTAAAGTATTAAGTTACTTTAAAGATTAAATGCTAAATACCAAAATCAAACAACACTAGTTTACCTTGTTTGGCAAAAGTATTTTTTGGTTTTACAACCCCAAAGCAACACCAATTAATTTTAAACTCATAAAACAAAAATTGTACACACCAGGAGTGTTTTTTTTTTAGCAAATTTGAATAACTTGTTTATAGTTAAATGATTTCACTTAAATAATCCTTTTGCCTGGATTCCTTACAGACACTCCCAAAGGAATGGCTGCAAAGAAACCAAGAATTTTTTTCTCTTATAATACCTTCTTTTAACATTTATGTAGTGTTACTGCTTAATTTTTTCCAGTAACTACAGAGTTAACTCTTTTACTTTCTTTCTTTTAACTTCCTTAATCTGCGGTTGCCTGCTTGTCTGGGCCCGATCCTTTTTTCTTGCTGGTTCACTTTTTTTTCCATGGGCACAGGCATTGTTTTACTACCAATTCAGCAAAGAGGGTGGCCTTTTTGGCTAACCCCCCTTTTATTTATTTATACTTTTTAGCTAAATTAAGGAGGTGATTAATTTAACGCTATAATATTCACTGAACGATTAAACAATACAGGATTACTGCGATAAGCCCTGGCCTCCTTATCCAGGCGAGGCCAACTCCTCAACATTCACACCAATGGGGAGGATTTATAAGGGAGGTCCTCGCACACCCCCCTTTCGGCAAAGAGCACCAGCCCGTCCTTTAAAGGAACAGGGTAGGGTACCCTATTGCCTCCGGTACGGCGGGCGATTTCCAGGGACTTCCCCTCTCTCCAAGCAAGGGGAGGGAGCCCTCGGCTCCAAGAGGAAAATCTGGGGTAAGGTTTCGGTCGTAGGTCAGCCACACAAAGGGTTAGGAAAGGCACGGTCCCCGCACACCCCTCCTCTGGCAGAGAGCACCGGCCCGTCTTCAAGAGAAAGGGATGGGATACTCCTACTGCCCAGGAGTATGTGGGCGGTTTCCTGGGGCCTCCTTGCTTCTCGGCAGTTCAAGGGAAACAGGGGTAGGGCCACCTCACGGCCCACAGTCACACAGCACACCTACTTCGGGATATCTATTACGGCATCTCTCACCACTACTAGCCTATTGCTGGTGGGAGCCCTGCCAACCCCCTCGGCCGCTCCGGGATTCCCTGGATTTCCGGGCTACCCACGGTAGGATCCAGGGATTCCTTGGATTTCTGCCCTACTCACGGTAGGATCCACTTTTCCCAGGGTCACCCAGCAGCCGGTCAATCGTCCTCCGAGGGGACCAATCCCCGAAGGCCGAGCCACACGAAGCTAACTAACACAAAACAAACAAAACCCAACACAGACAAGTTACAGAACAGACACACACAAAACGAACAGGCGTCAGGCAAATGAGTCTAGCCTTAAAGGTTCGGATCACAACGCGCCCTTACCTGAACCCAGAGCCTACGGGCAGCTCCCCACCGAAGCCCAAATAGAGACAAAGGTCTCTTACCTGGCGCCTGGGATCGGTGTGGAAGCGGTCCACGGTCCTCTGGTCCGGTGGGACGTCGAGTGATCCCGGACGAGCCCCCAAATTGTCGTGGAAAAAGTCACCCACACATTGATTTTAGTTCACAGACGCAAGCCTGAGACCCGTTTATTGCAGTACATACCAATGCATTGGGGTAGCAGTCCAAAAACTACCACCCCTAGCACAGCATTCAGGCTGCTTTTATTCCATCAAACCGCAAGCATAGTACAAATAATACGTCATTTATGCGAAAATAAGAGTTGGGGTCTGTCCCTTTTCCCGGTAGCTTCCTCATTATTTACGAGAATTGGGTGCCTATTTGGGTGGGTTTCTTGATGGTTTCTGACATGGGTGGTACTTCGCACCAGTTGGAGTGTTGTTCTCATCAAGGTACATATTGTTTTTTCCGGGGTTTTACGGTTAAGGACATAGGGGTTTATTACGGGACGCCCAAAGATGATATATGATTGGCTAGTTTGGCAATTAGCTGGAACTACAGGGGAAGTTGACCTTTACTAGGAGCAATTTCTTCATATAGGCAGTTATTATGTTTCATAAACAAGCGGCTATCATGTTTTTCATAAACAAGCGGTTATTATGTTGCTGAAGCCTTTTGCATTGCTCCCTCCCCTTCCCTCCTCTGGTCATAGCCCATGACTGTATTTGGCAGGGGCCTGTACAGCTTAGTTTTGTTCAGGCCCTGGCCTGTACTGTTCTATGTAAAGGCCGTCTGTATAGTCAGCTTCTGTCAGAGGGCCTGAATTTTGGCCTTCGGTGTTACTTTGGCTGCCATAAAGAAGGCCACCTACTTCTTTTTCCCCCACAGTCCACTGTTAACTTAAACTAAACCTAATTTTATTGAAATTCCAGTGTTATAAACATCTCTTTCTAATTTAGGGATGATTTCATAGCTTCCTGCTTCATTGGGTTTAAGATACCTTGGTTGTAAAGACTTTCTAAGCTACTTTCCCTGACAAACAGTAGGTTATAGTGGAATAATTTCTCTGTAATATTTTCTCAGGCTAAAAAACCAAGAGATGTTTCTTTTCTCTCTTTTTTAAGATGAAATGCTGCCCTCGGATGACTTCAGTAAGTGCTGTCTATTGCATACCCATGGAAGGGGGAATTTATCACTTATGTCTGATTTTCTGCTATCAATAAGGTCCTGATCCTGCAAATGTTTGCGTCCATGATTAGCTTTACACATGAGTAATCCTATTCATATCAGTGGGAGTAAAGTTAAGCAAGTGAAGGATCATCACCTAATAAAGGTATTAGAAGTTTCTCTCTTCTTTCTTATTTTCTATACCCTATTCTTCCAGTTGCTGTATAGTAACTAAAAATAAAATGCTAGAGAGGCTTATATTAACATGGAACACTATGCAAAGAAAGGATGATGACGACTATTTATGATGGAGTTGCACCTCAATGTCAATGTACAAGGATTCAGCAACCACCACAGATGAACACATACCGTATATGCAAGGTCAGACCAATGCAAGAACCACAAACAGAATTACCCAGACAGACATGATTGTTCATGACCATTGCAGACTGTTGTAGCCTTGTTTTGCACTGTTCACGATTTTTACACAAAACATTATTGTGCTTTGCTTCGAAGCAGTTAACAGTGATATGAAAATCTGGCTTCACTTTGTCATGGGCTGTTGCTTCCCAGTTGCTGGGGCCAATGAGACATGCTTTCAAGTTTGACTTCAGTGTACCTTAATATTATTTGTACTGGCCACTACAGGCCCACCGACAGGGGGGGCAAAGGGGGCAATTGCCCAGAGGCCTAGGCAATTTAAAAGGGCCTAGTGACCCCAGGGGCCAGCAGCGCAGTGGGGTTAAGGCAGGCTTCCTGCCTGTCCTCTCTCCTTGCCACCCCTGGAAGCAGCCAGTACGGCCCTACGGCCCTTGGAGTGGGGGCAGACGGTCTCCACGCACTGTCCCCACCCCAAGTGCTAACTCCACAGCTCCCATTGGCTGGAACAGCGGCCAATGGGAGCTGTGGGTGGTGGTGCCTGCAAGCAGCGGTGTGTGGAGCCCCCCGAACCCTCCACCTAGGAGCTGCTACCAGAGGGGGGTGCCAGTCGCTTTCGGGAGCCACCCAAGTAATCGCTGACCCCCTCCTGCACCCCAACCCCTTGCCCCATCCTAGAGCCTGCATCCCGCACCCAAACTCCCTCCCAGAGCCTGCACCCCTTCCTACACTTGAACCCCCTGCCCCAGCCTGGGGAGAGAGAGTGAGGGTGGGGGAGAGTGAGCGACGGAGGGAGGCAGAATAGAGAGCAGGGGGCGGGGCCTCAGAGAAGAGGCAGGACGGGGGCATGGCCTCAGGTAAGGGGTAGGGCAGGGGGGAAGGGTCTTTGGGTTTGTGCAAATAGACAGTTGGCAACCCTAGCATGTGAAAGCCCTGGCCATGCTGGAAGAGCACGCGCATGCATTCAGTGGCTTGCTGGGCACCAGCCAGCGAGGCGCAGCACTGCTCAAATGTCAGGCAGATCATGTCCGCGCAGGCACAGCTTGTGAGTGCGTGGGGTCCATTGACCGTTCTGCCCTGGGGCCCGGAATTGCTGTCGGTGGGCCTGGGCCACTATGCCTTGCTTTAGCCTAACCAATCAATGCCTAACCAAAATATGGCCTTGGGTATTCTCCAGTCAACTATACAAACGAGATGCCCAGAGCAATGCAGCTTTTAAGAGTATACTTTGAAAGCCTGGAGCCCCAAAAGGGCTAAAGCCCAGAGACCCAAGTCCCAGCGCTTCCCCCCAACCCCCATAGGCCTCTGGGCTTTAGCCCCGCAGGGGGCACCGGGCCTCAGGGCTACAGGCTTCTGCCCTCCGGGGCCCCACAGACACCCTGACACAGGCTTGCTGCCCCCTGGAGGCCACGGACCCCTGATTGAGAACCACTACTCTAAAGCCCTATGCTGATAAAAAAATATGGATCTTCAGCTGATCAGTAAAGGTGGTAAACGATACCACTATATCCGCATCCGTGGATAGAAAGCGGATATCCATGGATTTGCAGGGCTCTCTACCAATGAGTAATCTCATCACAAATTGAGGCATGCTACGACAGCATATTCCCTAGCAAAACTTCTCCACAGACTTGAGAGGAGCATTGTTAATCTTAATAAAAGGGTAGATAGGTGCATCCCCCAGCACAGGTTGGTATAGTATTACAGTTTTCATTAATTTGATTATGAAATTAAAATGATTGCCTGCAAAAGTGATCAGTTATAAATTGAATGTTAATAATAGGATAAGCAACCCATGCAGTGTCATTAGCAAATAAAAACTCCTTAATGAGTAAATCCACCACATTTGTATGGCCATGGAAACATTGCAGATTGAACAGCTTTCCATCAGTGCAGAACAGGATATATTTCTCGTCAATATCATGAAATACAGCCATAAGCATAGCTGAAACAAGGGATGGAAAAGAATGTGGGAGACAGCACCCACCTTGCTTGATATCATTGGTGACCAGAAAGGGGTCTGATAATTTTCCACAACTCTGGCTATCATCCTACCATGGAAGGACAGAATGACAGAAATAAACTTTGCAGGGCATCCAAAGAAGAACAAAACTTTTGAGAGTCCCTCACAATTTACAGAGTCAAAAGCTTTAGCTAAGTCAACAAACACTATGAGACACAAGTTTTGCCTCAGTCTTTTTCTGAAGCAGATGGACTGTGAAGATCATGTCTGCAGTTCCCCATCCAGACCGAAATCTCTGCTGAGACTCGGGGAGGATGGTTTCCACAAGACCGGTATTAAGTCTATTCAATATGATCCATGCAAGAATTTTTTCAGCAACAGAAAGTAGGGAAATGCCATGGTGATCACCACAGTTTGCCCTATCACCCCATCCTTTACATTTAAAGAGATGGACAATGTTGACATCCTTGAAATCCTGTGGTGCCGACTCTTGCTCCCAGATAATGCAGAAAAGTCATGTGAGCTGCTTTGCAGTGTGGTAGCCACCCTGCTTATAGATCTCTACTGGAATGCTACTGTCTAAGTGCTTTCCCATGTGCCTTGTTTGATTGCTGTTATGGTCTCATATAAGGAGGGAATAGTGCAAGATCTTCTTTTAATGGGAGTTCTTGAAGAGCATTAACTGCTACAGAAATGGTCAAAGGGTAACAGAGACACACACTGAAATGATCCATCTATGGGTCAAGTATTTCTTTTTTGTCAGTTAAGATTTGCTTGCCATCTAGTGTGCATATAGGGCCATACACAGTCTGAAGCCCAGGAAAAACGCTTCTGGTGTCTTTGCAGTCTGGTTCTAGTTGCAACTCTGCCGCTACATTTTCCAAACACAGTTTTTTCATTTGCCAAAGTCCGGATCTGAACCATCTGTTTTGTTTGATGATATGCAGCCTTCCTAGCAGCTGAATCCTTGTCTGCTATGTAGGCTCGATGGGTAGCATACAGGGAGTTCAAGAGAGGTCATATTTCAGGGTCATTCTCATCAAACCAGGTCTAATATTTCCTTTTAACAAAGCCAAGAACTTCAGCAGCCATGTTCTATGTCATGTCCCAAATATGTTTCCAGGATGTCTCAACATTCACTGAGGCTTTTATAACTCAAGGAAATGCTTCCATGATTTTCTGTTGAAATTCAGACTGTCACAGTTTTCCAGGCTTGAAATATTGATTTTCTTCACTGGTTTGAGACAGTCAGAGTTGCTTGAGAACAATGCGGAGAGACGTTTGACTTCTCACAAGTCTATGGTATGACCAGCAGTCAGCATCTCTCATGATGAGAATGAGACTGACATTGTGGAGATCTCTTTGCCATACAATAAGGTAACTGATTATATGTCAGTGTTATAAATGAGGGTGCATCCGAGATGTCTTATGCTTGTTGGCCTGTTGAAACACTATGGTGGTGATAACTACGTTGAACTCTGCACATTTAGAAAGTAGTGGCAAGCTTTTAGAGGTCGCATGACCATCTCCATGATGACCTATCACATTGTCCCATGATGCATAGTCACAACCAACCCCGGCATTGAAATAATCTAAAACGATCAGCTCATCATTATGTGGAACTGACCCGACAGTGCTATCAAACATTTCATAGAAATCCTCTTTATCCTCATCTGGATAGATCATGGTCAGTTCATATGCACTGATGACAGAAACCTAATGACCTTTAGCAAGGTTGATGCAAAGGGGCAACAAATCTGGGGGCTTTTCATGAAACTTTAAATTTAAAAAAATATTTTCCTCACTAAAAAAAGTGTTATTACATATAAGGGTTGGATTTTTTTCTGCCATGGTATCAGGAAGAGAGGGGCAATCTCTGAGGTATCAAGGACTCAAACCATTTAAAGCAATCGGTGATATTGCACCTAGAAATGAAGGGAAAGTTAGTGCAAATGATGGTACACAGGTGTAATGTGCTCCCTTCAGGACAGAGCAATTAAACGGTCAGTTGTATTCTGCAATTGAGGTAGGTGTGGTAATATCTTCTCCTGGACCAACTTCTGTTACTGGAAGATATAAGCTTTCGAGCTACACAGAGCTCGTCTTCAGGTCTGGGGAAGAAAGCAGAGTGTCTGAGCTTATTACAAATTGGGACAGATTGTTGAATAGAAGGGATAATGCATGTTGGAGGTCACTTGAAATGGTCAACTGGGGGTCAGATTGTTATGCATAAAGGTTTTAAAGTGGACAATTAAGGGTAGCAGGCAGTAAGATGTGTTACAAATTGTTGTAATGAGCCATAAAACCAATGTCCCTGTTAAGTCCATGGTTTCTGGTGTCTAGCATAGTTATGAATTTAAGTTTCCTGGCTTGTCTTTTGAAGGCGTTGTGCAGATTTCCTTTGAGGACGAGTATTGAAAGATCAGATAGGGAATGAAAGCTTTATGAAAAGCGTTCGCCCACGGGTGATATGGTGTTTTTGTCTTTTATCATTTTTCTGTGAGCGTTCATTCGAGAGTATAGTGATTGCATAGTTTCACCCTATAGTTGTGATTGGGGATTTTGATGCACTGGATAAGGTACCCCACATGTTATGATAAGCATGTTGCAGTCTGCTGAATTTTCTGAGGGGAGCCTGGAAGGATGATAAAACCTGTTGATGAAATGACAATTTTCATGCTAAAAAAAAATTGTGAGCACAAAACACTGACATTTTTTTTAAGTGCACAACTTCTCTGCTCAGAAAACAGACCTATTTTCACTCAGAAGCAAGTCTGGTTTTGTTTAAAATGAATAAAATTTAATCATCTTAAAACAAAACCCCCCACTCCCTCCAAAAAAGGTAGAGGGACCAAAATGATGCAGAATAAATTGAGATATTTTCCTGATATTTTTGTTTCACGGAATTTCACATTTTGTATAGCTCTGAGCACCCGCTGTACCTGCTTCTACTTCCTGCCCTGACATTAGTTCCCTTTCTGCTCTTGGCTAGGTCACTTTACCTCTTTGGCCAAGTTTTCCTCTTTGCAAAAAAGGGAAATATAATAAATAATAATATAATAGATGTCTGCTTAATCTCACAGGAGAGTTGTGTGAATTAATTTGTTAGTGTTTGAAATGCAGTTAGAAGTTGTAAAGCACTATTGAAGTGCTAAGTACCATTCTTCATTTTCTTGTGCTGAATATGCAACAGAGATCTGCAGTGCAGGTGGCAGAAGAGAAATGTGAATGCCCATTTGTTTACAAATACGGCATTACACAAGACAAATATCTAACACTTCATATATTTTATTAACTTCTTTACTTCATTTACTTGATATTAATAATGGCCCTTGGTTCCAAAGAGTCTTCAGCAGCTAGTCTTAGTCTGATGAGATGTCTTCAGCTTGCAACAGTTTTTAAATTATCCTCAATTTGGCAAATCCTGGAGACTCAGTGGGAACATTTAGATATCAATTCCTTTGATACTCTTTACAAGTTTTTAATCTTCCTTGCTGTTCAAATTAATTACAATGACTAAATTATTTTTTCTGGCTTTGTTCCTACCCCCTCCTTTGAAACAGAAAGCTACTCCAAAATATGCTTATACTGGCTTTCACAAACCCTGACTCCTGCATGAAGCTAAAGTTGAGGGAGTTAATGAAGTAAAATTAATATTTTTACTTTAATATTTCACTTTAAATTTCTCTTCCCAGTGAATGTAATGATCCCTTTTTAGTCAGACATATTTTTATTCTAATAGCAAGACATGCTTTACCCTGATAATTATGTAGAGTAACAAGATCAAATATACTATAAATGCCAGGAATAACCCCTGGACTCAGAACTGTACAAGGAAGACATCCCCCACAGGGGAATTATGATCTCTGGGGACACCCCCTACCCCCGTCTGGCCTATAGCCAACGGAAGGGAGGATCCAGCCAGAGACTGTAGCAGCAGCAGCTGTAGAAATCAGTTCAAGCAGTGATAGATGGACATTGATGATGACATCAGACCGCTTTCTGCAGTTTTCACGCTAAACATTTTCTCCCTTATGCTGATTGGCTGTTTGCTCCAACCTTTCCCATCTCCTCCCTTCCATTGTTTTTCCATCTCGCTAATCCCCTCCTAACATTAACCCTACTGAAAGGATTTAAACTAAACCAAAGAAACTAGGACACTAACATGATGTTTGCTGGAACTGCCATTGCATTGTTTACTCTGCTTCTGTGTTATATCCCTTTCCCTTGCCTAAAATATGTCTTGTCTATTTAGATTGTAAGACTTCAGGGCAAGAACTCTCATAATGTGTTTACATAGTGCTTAGCTATTTTTGATTGGTTCTTAGGCATTACAGAAATATAGAAATGGCCATCTGTGAACTACAGTATTTAAATCTGTTCGCACAATTTTGCAACCACATGTTTTTGGTTGTGGCGAGGGTTGGTACAAAACTTTCCTTTCACAGTTTCCTGACAATGCCAAGATGCAACTCATGTAGTTACAGCTGTCATTACAAACTTCAAACTCTGTCCAGACCAAATTCTAAACATTTGAGTAGAAGTCACCTACTACAAGACTGACCCAACAAAGAAAGTAACAGAACATCACTAGCCCCCAACTAAAACCTCTCCAGCGTATCATCAAGGATCTGCAACCTATCCTGAAGGACGATCCCTCACTCTCACAGACCTTGGGAGACAGGCCAATCCTCGCTTACAGACTGCCCCCCAACCTGAAGCAAATACTCATCAGCAATTACACACCACACACCAAAAACACCAACCCAGGAACCAAACCTCGCAACAAACCCCGGAGCCAACTCTGTCCACATATCTATTCAAGGGACACCATCATAGGACCTAACCACAGCAGCCACATCATCAGGGGCTCGTTCATCTGCACATCTACCAATGTGATATATGCCATCATGTGCCAGCAATGCCCCTCAGCCATGGACATTGGCCAAACCAGACAGTCTCTATGCAAAAGAATAAATGGACACAAATCTGACATCAGGAATTATAACATTCAAAAACCAGTCGGAGAGCACTTTAACCTCCCTGGTCGTTCGATTACAGACCTAAAAGTGGCAATTCTTCAACAAAAAAACTTTAGAAACAGACTCCAACGTGAAACTGCAGAACTGGAATTAATTTGCAAACTGGACACCATCAGATTAGGCCTGAATAAAGATTGGGAGTGGTTAGGTCATTACAAAACCTAAACCTAATTTCCCCCATACTAATTTTCCCCCAGTGTTACTCACACCTTCTTGTCAACTGTTTAAAATGGGCCACTCTCATTACCACTACAAAAGTTATTTTTCCTCCCTTAGTATCCTACTGTTAATTGAATTGTCTCGTTAGATGGACCTCACACTTGGTAAGGCAACTCCCATCTTTTCATGTATTTATACCTGCTCCTGTATTTTCCACTCCATACATCCGATGGGTTCTAGCCCACGAAAGGTTATGCCCAAATAAATTTGTTAGTCTCTAAGGTGCCACAAGGACTCCTCAAATTAAAGGTGTGTCCCTCATTTCTTCTGTTTCTATTAAGAACTTCCAATATTCAAACCATAGTAAACTGGGACAGAGAAAGGAAAACATCTCTAGTGTAGCCAAATACTACAGTGCTGGGGGACTGCTTTTGGCACTAGTCATGTAGTATTTTTCATAATGCTTTCTTCTTTAAAAAGCCTAATTGTGAACTCCCACCTGTATAAATCAGAAGTAACTGCTGACTTCAACTATGCTACACTAATGGCAAACCAACGGGAGATCAGAAGCAGTCTCTTAGTTTGTGATGCTAAGGACTTGAGCCTGATCCCACTGAAGTCAGTCGAAAGATTCCCATTGACTATAATGGGTTTTGAATCAATTTAAAAAAAAAGTGAGAACATGTTTCTTTATTTAGAGCATCTTCTTGATAAATATACAGAATGCCAGGAAAGAAATATTCCACAAGTCTCATTTCATATATGCCTTGATCACCAGGGGAAATTATAGTCTGACATGTTTAGTTGCTTATCACTAATACACCAGTATTTATTGTATTTATAGAATATGAAAACCCTGCAAGTAACCAAGGCCATCATTCAAATTCCTGTCACTGCTTAAAAAAAATATGAGACACCGCAGTGTACTGAGCAATTTGGTGTTGCTCAAAAAGCCATAAATACCTACAGGGATTCTCATGATTCAGGCATTCCAGAAACAGAAATACATTTCTAACATATTTATTATCATTTTGTTTTTGCTCTAAACTTGCCCCCAAGGTTGTGGAGAGTGTAACAGATGCAGCTTCCTTTACACTGCAGGACTCTTGCACACCCTTTCCTTCACTCTACCAGAAAATTGAGGTACTTGGATTTTACTCTTAATGACAAGTCCCAGTTGCTAATCCTATAATTTATTAATAACACAGCTGTAGTTTCCTCAGTGTCAATTAGATGCCAGTAATTACTCTATCTCTTTTTGTGGGAAGAAATGTACTGTAGGGCAATACTTGTTTCCTCTTGAAGATTGTGTATCTGCCTGGGGTGTAGCTAGTTAGCTGGGTCCAAATTATAATCTTAAATCCAGACTTCATATTTGAGGAAAGGGGTTGATTTCTTCTGACAGCAACTTCCACAACAAATGCTCAGTGTGGCCACAACCTCCCCTGCTGAACTCAGGGCAGATCTCTAGTTCCACAGCTCATTGTCAGATGCTTTGACTTTCTAGGACCTGGTCTATCCTATGAAGTTAGGTTGATATAAGTCACCTTGCATTGCCCTATTAGTGCATGTGTCTACGCTCAGATTTGTCTTGGGCCAAAGTAAGTGCCCAGTTATGGTGATGCAGTAAAACCACTTCCCCAAATGGCGTTGAGCCATGGTCGACTTACTGAGGTTGAATCAGTGCAAGTGTAGATACTGAGTGACATACATCAACCCTAACAGTCCTCCAGCAACTGCCACATCATGCCCCAATCCCTGAGACAGTGCCCACTCTGGTCACAGTTGTAAACTCTGCTGCCCCAGGGTCACAGAGACCAGAAGCCCCCCCACACACACACGCACTTACTCCTGACGTGAGATATCAGCAAAAATCACCATTGCCTGAGGAAAATATAGTGCCAATATTCAGTGCCATTGTTCTGTACTTGTACCCAGGGAATAGGGACTGAAATTTTATTGTTTTATGCAACCAAAATTCCCTCCAAACACAAATGCTGTTGAGCCTGATTGACCTAGAGGTCCAACAGTCACAGACTTGCCACCCTTTGGAGAACTCCATGATAGAAGCTCCCTACAACCCCAATATTCCATAGGGCATCACGTGCCATGTACCTGCCCCTACCACTCCATGCTGGAGCGACAATAGGGACAACCAGAGCTTCACATACGTGGCAACCACAGTTGGCGTATGTGTAGCCAAAATGGACTGCATTTGTGCACTGATGTGGACAGAAATGATTGATGCCTTTCCAGTTTTAAAGTTCCATTCAGTTAATTTATGTTAAAAGTTTGCATTGGATTGCCTTTTTTATTTTGCACATTGTTCTTCTGCACCCTTTTTGCCACTCAATACATTTCTGTTTTTTAAAAATAAATTATCTTTATTAGTTCGCAATACATATTACAGAATGCACAGTGGTATTCAAAGCATCCACTACTTGTAAATGTACACCACCACAGAACTCATACATTCCAGAAAACACCCAGTCATATGAATAAACATAAAGCAAGCACTGCATAACTTACAGCTTCAGTAAAACACACAGCCTAATGTTAATAAATGCACAGCAAGTGCCACATAATTGATAGCTCCAGTAAAACCACAGTAATATTTATAAATGTTCAGCAAACGCAACACAATTCCTGACATTCCCCCAAACCTTCAAGGTGAGAGCACAGCCCAGCACACCACATTACTGTGGCTGACCATTGAAGTGTTCTTTCAAAGCCCTCCTCAACCTCATAGCTCCACGATGAGCTCTTGTAATGGTCCGTGTCTCTGGCTGTTCAAAATCAGTTGACAGCCACTCCACTTCCACTTGGCAGCAGCTTTTCCCCCTTTGTCTCACAGACATTATGCAGGACACAAACTGCAGCTATAACCAGCAGGATATTTTTCTCATTGAGATACAATCTTGTGAATAAACACTGCCAGTGTCCTTTCACAATCTACCAAAAGCACATTCAATTGTCATTCTGCACCTGCTGAGCCAGTAATTGAATCTTTCCTTGGTGCTGTCAGGGTGGCCAGTGTGCCACTTTATGAGCATTGGAAGCAAGGACTAGGCTGGGTCCCCTAGAATCTCTATTGGCATTTCAACATCACCAATGGTAATCCACCAGTCAGGAAAGAAAATGTCCCTCATGCAGTTTCCTGAACAGTCCTGTTTTTAAATACGCAAGCATCATGTACCTTTCCGGACCAACCCACACGGATATCGGTGAAACATTCGGAGTGATCCATCAACGTTGGCATAACCATGGTAAAGTAGCCCTTGCTGTTGATGGACTCTGTGACAAAGTGGGATGGTGCCAAAATAGAGATATGTCTATTGCCCCACTGCTGCAAATCCATCCACTATGCCCTGCACATTGCTGAGAGTCATAGTTCTGTATCGGAGGAGACTCTTAATGGCCGTACACACTTGCATGACAGTGACCCCCCACTGTGGATTTTCCAGCTCCAAAATAATTTCCCAGTCCAGTGTTGCGAGCTGCCAGAGTGTGGTCGCCACTCACTTCTCCACTGTCAATGCACCTCTCATTCTGGTGTCCCTGTGCTTGGGCAAGCTCGGAGCACAGATCCAGGAATGTGGCCTTTCCCATCTGAAAGTTCTGCAGGCACTGCTCATCATCCCAAACCTGCATTTCAATGCGACTCCACCCATCAGTGCTCATTTCTTAGACCCAGAAGTGGCCCTCCACCATCCGCAGCTGCTCTGTGAACACTAACAACCTTGAATTGTTTTTCATGGTGTCAGATGGGGCACAGTGGGATACCTATCCATGGTGCATCGCACTTTATATGGACACAGGCACTTCTGGTGAGTACACACAGTTCTAATGCAAGCAACCTAGTACACGAGCCCCCGACCGATATATTAACTTTGGCAACTGTGTGCCGACATAACTCGTGTCAGCCAAAGTTTGTAGTGTGGCCATGGCCTAAGAGGTCAAAGAGGCTGTGGTTTACAGTCACCAGGTAGAATGTTTGATACAACTCACAGAAACCAGAGATTTTACACATGGGGGAGAGATTAAGCTAGCTTCTGAAACCCCTTCTGATGGGCAGCCACTAGGAAAATGAGATAACTCATCTTGTTCAACAGTCTATAAAGTAGCTCTTCAGGCCTGCCTCTCAACCCCTCTCACACACAAGCCCCACTATGTGTTTATAAGAATTGTAATTCCCCTGCAGAATGCACTCCAAGTCCTACTCCACTGAAGTATTTTAGGACTGTGAACTCCCATCAATAGCCCTCTTAAGTTTCCATTTATCTTTTTTGCTAAAACATTGTTATTTTATTCATTTATCTTTTTTGCTAAAACATATGACTGTTAGTTTGGAGGTCATCTTGAGAAATAATATTTGGAGAGGAAGTGATTTAAGGCTAACTTTTAGAGATTTTAGGTACTTATTTAGGTGTGTAAAATACACATTCAACTCATGTGGATAAACACCTCAAAAAAGAGTGTAAATATCTGATCAAATAAAAATTGAATTCACTTCAGTGGCATTTGACCTCACCTGTTCAATTTCTACAAATGTTTGAACAAACCTGTTTACTTGGTAGGTATGTTTGTGAAAGAATGTAAATTTTAAGTGCATATTAAAGAATATATGCAGGAGGTACATTGTAACTGAAACATATCTATTCCCACCATAAATCTGAATATAAGTGTTACAGACATCAAATCAAAGAACAAAAACAGTATGTAGCCTATGTGACCACCCAAAACTAACCAACATGGTTCAAAAATTTGAATGTAAAACACTCAAAATGAACCAAAGAGCTTACAGACCAAAATTCTTTCTAGGTAATTTGGCAAATAATTTTGAACAATTAATTTCAATAAAATATTATTCTGTTTTTGAAAAAAAGTTGGCAAAAGGAATAAAGGGATTAAAGTAGTCAACTAAAGGATAAGTTATGCATTATTCACTTAGCTTAATTCATGTGCATAATTCCTCACAGATATCAGACCAAATAATTCCACATATTCATTTGCTTATTCATTCTCATACATAATTACTTGATTTGCACATGGATTAGTGGTAATTGTAAATACAAATTGGATACAGACTTGTGTGCATATTTTGTGTATACATATAACCTGCACTTTTGAAAATCTGACTATCTTTAGGTATGCACAAAAAGAACAGGAGTACTTGTGGCACCTTAGAGACTAACAAATTTATTAGAGCATAAGCTTTCGTGGACTACAGCCCACTTCTTCGGATGCATACAGAGTGGAATAAATATTGAGGAGATATATATATATATATACACACATACAGAGAGCATAAACATGTGGGAGTTGTTTTACCAATTCTGAGAGACCAATTAAGTAAGAGAAAAAAAACTTTTGAAGTGATAATCAAGGTAGCCCAGTACAGACAGTTTGATAAGAAGTGTGAGAATACTTACAAGGGGAGATAGATTCAATGTTTGTAATGGCTCAGCCATTCCCAGTCCTTATTCAATCCTTTGTTGATTGTGTCTAGTTTGCATATCAATTCCAGCTCAGCAGTCTCTCGTTGGAGTCTGTTTTTGAAGTTTTTCTGTTGTAATATAGCCACCCGCAGGTCTGTCATTGAATGACCAGACAGGTTAAAGTGTTTTCCCACTGGTTTTTGAGTATTATGATTCCTGATGTCAGATTTGTGTCCATTAATCCTTTTGCGTAGAGACTGTCCGGTTTGGCCAATGTACATGGCAGAGGGGCATTGCTGGCACATGATGGCATATATCTCATTGGTAGATGTGCAGGTGAACGAGCCCCTGATGGTATGGCTGATGTGATTAGGTCCTATGATGATGTCACTTGAATAGATATGTGGACAGAGTTGGCATCGGGCTTTGTTACAAGGATAGGTTCCTGGGTCAGTGGTTTTGTTCAGTGATGTGTGGTTGCTGGTGAGTATTTGCTTTAGGTTGGGGGGTTGTCTGTAAGCAAGGACAGGTCTGTCTCCCAAGATCTGTGAGAGTAAAGGATCATCTTTCATGATAGGTTGTAGATCTCTGATGATGCGTAGGAGAGGTTTTAGTTGGGGGCTGAAGGTGACAGCTAGTGGTGTTCTGTTATTTTCTTTGTTGGGCCTGTCTTGTAGGAGGTGACTTCTGGGTACTCGTCTGGCTCTGTCAATCTGTTTTTTCACTTCAGCAGGTGGGTATTGTAGTTTTAAGAATGCTTGATAGAGATCTTGTAGGTGCTTGTCTCTATCTGAGGGATTGGAGCAAATGCGGTTATATTTTAGAGCTTGGCTGTAGACAATGGATCGTGTGGTGTATCCTGGATGGAAGCTGGAGGCATGTAGGTAAGTGTAGCGGTCAGTAGGTTTCCGGTATAGGGTGGTATTTATGTGACCATCGCTTATTAGCACAGTAGTGTCCAGGAAATGGACCGCTTGTGTGGATTGATCTAGGCTGAGGTTGATGGTGGGATGGAAATTATTGAAATCATGGTGAAATTCCTCAAGGGCTTCTTTTCCATGAGTCCAGATGATGAAGATGTCATCAATGTAGCGCAAGTAGAGTAGGGGCGTTAGGGGACGAGAGCTAAGGAAGCGTTGTTCTAAGTCAGCCATAAAAATGTTGGCATATTGTGGGGCCATGCGGGTACCCATAGCAGTGCCGCTGACTTGAAGGTATATATTGTCCCCAAATGTGAAATAGTTGTGGGTGAGGACAAAATCACAAAGTTCAGCCACCAGGTTAGCTGTGACATTATCGGGGATACTGTTCCTGATAGCTTGTAGTCCATCTTTGTGTGGAATATTGGTGTAGAGGGCTTCTACATCCATAGTGGCCAGGATGGTGTTTTCTGGAAGATCACCGATGGATTGTAGTTTCCTCAGGAAGTCAGTGGTGTCTCGAAGATAGCTGGGAGTGCTGGTAGCGTAGGGTCTGAGGAGAGAGTCCACATAACCAGACAATCCTGATGTTAGGGTGCCAATGCCTGAGGTGATGGGGCGTCCAGGATTTCCAGGTTTATGGATCTTGGGTAGCAAATAGAATACCCCTGGTCGGGGTTCTAGACATGTGTCTGCACAGATTTGTTCCTGTGCTTTGTCAGGGAGTTTTTTTTAGCAGATGGTGTAGTTTCTTTAGGTAATCCTCAGTGGGATCAGAGGATAATGCCCTGTAGAATGTGGTGTTAGAGAGCTGTCTAGCAGCCTCTTGGTCATATTCCAATTTATTCATGATGACGACAGCACCTCCTTTGTCAGCCTTTTTGATTATGATGTCAGGGTTGTTTCTGAGGCTGTAGATGGCGTTGTGTTCAGCATTGCTGAGGTTATGTGGCAAGTGATGTTGCTTTTCCACAATTTCAGCCTTTGCACGTTGACGGAAGCAATCTATGTAGAAATCTATGTAGGTATGCAATGTTGTTGTAGCCATATTGGTCCCAGGATTTTAGAGTGACAAAGTGGGTGAGGCAATATCTTTTATTGGACCAACTTCTGCTGGTGAGAGAGACACGCTTTCAAGCTTCTTTGGGTCAGACCTGTGTAAGTTTAAAAACTTGTCTCTCTCACCAGGAGAAGTTGGTCTAGCAAAAGATATTAGCTCACTGCCCTTGTCTCTCTAATATCTTTAGGTATAAAATATATACTTTTTGTACCTAATTTTAATAGTTTGACAAAGTCAAAGTAAGGTCAAATACTGATAGTAAGGGATGACCTTATGTAATTGTAGAGTAGTATTTGTGACTTTCTGCTTCTTTGGTGATAAGGCAAAAAGCAAGAGCCTGTATTTGAATCCAGATTTTATTTTGCTGAATGTCAGATAATTCGTTTCACTACTCATCTGAGATGGGATGTACAGAATGGGAAGTCAAGTGACCTTTTACTTTTTTCTTAGCAGCTGCCATCCTACTTTCCTGCAGCAATAGATCTGCTAACACAAGTCAGGCATTCCTATCTAGCTTTATTCTGGAATTTTTTCATTTAATTAACTTCTTGTTTAGATAGAAAGATAAGAAAATATACTCAGCAGTTAGAATTTTTGTAGCCTACTATATTCAGTAGTTTGTTCTTATTTTCAGTTTCTTTAACTACTAGTGCAGCAGCAATTTCATCAATCCAGTTTGTATGTTTAAACAAGAACATGAACAAATTTTCTTTGCAAGCTAATCCTCCAACGAGTGCCTATGTAGATCTAAGACAAATAATTTTTTATGTAATTTCATTGCCTTGCCCTAGTGCACCAAAGGGGAGAATTAGGCACAATAAAGCTTAACCACACATTTTCTAATGATTAGGAAGTTTTTATGTGATACGTGAATGCAGTGTCTTTGTTTTCAAATTTTCATAAAATCATAGAATATTAGGGATGGAAGAGACCTCAGGAGGTCATCTAGTACAATCCCCTGCTCAAAGCAGGACCAACACTAACTAAATCATTCTAGCCAAGGCTTTGTCAAGCTGGGCCTTAAAAACCTCTAAGGATGGAGATTCCACTACCTCCCTAGGTAACCCATTCCAGTGCTTCACCACCCTCCTAGTGAAATAGTGTTTCCTAATATCCAACCTAGACCTAGACTCCCACTGCAACTTGAGACCATTGCTTCTTGTTCTGTCATCTACCACCACTGAGAACAACCTAGCTCCATCCTTTTTGGAACCCCCCCCTTCAGGTAGTTGAAGGCTGCTATCAAATCCCCCCTCACTCTTCTCTTCTGCAGATTAAATAACCCCAGTTCCCTCAGCCTCTCCTTGTAAGTCATGTGCCCCAGCCCCCTAATCATTTTTGTTGCCCTCCGCTGGACTCTCTCCAATTTGTCCACATTGCTTCTGTAGCGGGGGGACCAAAACTGGACGCAATATTCCAGGTGTGGCCTCACCAGTGTCGAATAGAGGGGAATAATCACTTCCCTCAATATGCTGGCAATGCTCCTACTAATACAGCCCAATATGCCATTGGCCTTCTTGGCAACAAGGGCACATTGCTGACTCATATCCAGCTTCTCGTCCACTGTAATCCCCAGGTCCTTTTCTGCAGAACTGCTGCTTAGCCAGTCGGTCCCCAGCCTGTAGCAGTGCATGGGATTCTTTCTTCTTAAGTGTAGAACTCTGCACTTGTCCTTGTTGAACCTCATCAGATTTCTTTTGGCTCAATCCTCCAATTTGTCTAGTTTCAGAGTAGCAGCCGTGTTAGTCTGTATCCGCAAAAGAACAGGAGTACTTGTGGCACCTTAGAGACTAATAAATTTGTTAGGTGCCACAAGAACTCCACAAGTACTCCTGTTCAATTTGTCTAGGTCACTCTGGACCTATCCCTACCCTCCAGTGTATCTAGCTCTGCCTCCAGCTTAGTGTCATCTGCAAACTTGCTGAGGATGCAATTAATCCCATCATCCAGATCATTAATAAAGATTCAATATGACCCATGTGTATTTATAATGAAACCAGCAGCAAAATACAAAAAACATCAGAGTAAATGTCTTGTATCCCCTTGTGATAGGATATCATCAAATGGAAAAACCTGTCAACTCACAAGAACTGACATCTTTCCTTTTTTTCCTATTTTGCTCTGCTCTGTCATTTCTGTACTCCAGCCCTAACACAACAAAGCACTTAAACATGTGCATAACTTTAAGTACATGGGTAATCCCATTGATTTCAAGGAACTAGTCACATGCTTGATTGAACATCTGTCTTGGAAACCCTGATTTCTCTAGGTATGTCTGCCTGTGTAGAAAGCCTAAAGGCATCAGAAAAATAAACGTACTGCCAAAATGCTGAAATTTGATAATAGTTATTTCAAGTATTTCTAACTGGATGAAAACTAAGGTATAGTTAATTTTGTAGATTCATTTTCATTTCTTTCCAATTAGTATATAACCATCAACTTTTTTAAATATATACAAAAGTTTAATTTTACTTCATTTCAGTCTTGTACTTTCTGTTTTTGCAGCTTCCACATTTCATAGTCAGTAAAAAGGCCAAAAAAGGGAATTTCCAGAAAAATGGAACAATCTGTTTCACCGGCCAGGCCAGCCACCAGTACAGCAGCAGGCAGCCTTCCTGCCAGGCAGAGAGCCTGGGAGCTTGTCCATCAGGGTGCCAGCAAGCCAGGCAGCTGTCCTGTCAGGCTGGGAGCTGAAAAGCGAGGGAGCCCAGGAAGCCAGACATCCCGCCAGCTCACCAGGCAGGGATCCTGTCCACCTGGCGAGCCATCAAGCTGAGTAGCCTGCCTGGTTTCCTGCCAGCTAGCCCACCTGCCATCAAAACTTTTGACAGAATCAAAATGTTCCCACAGAACATTTCAAATTTGTTGAATCAGCATTTTCCAACAGAAAAAAATGGTTCCGTCTGAGAATATTCAACCACCTCTAATATTCAGTAATGGAAGCTAATTTAGTTTTAAAAACATCAGTGAATCTGCCACTTCTCCACTAGGGATTCTCTCACCCTTGTTATCCTGTGCGTTAGTTTACTTTCCCTCCTCCCTTTGACAAGTCCTTCAAATAGATTCAGAAAGATAAAAAGCACATAGTCTAGCATATGGTGCTGTTCCATAATAGTTCCACCATATGCAAGCTTTCCAGTTTGAATTCCTTTCAGTCAGTTATACCAGTCAAAGAACTGTGATTTCATTCCATTTTGCATAAAAAGCAAAAGAAAGTCAGACACATTACAATATGTTGTTGGTCCGATAATTTTCAATATAAAACATTTAGAGATGGAACTAATTCAAATTGGAACCCCAACTTTGGGAGGGTTGTCAGGAGGTTTCATACATAGATTTTTGGTCCTATTAATTTTACTTCGTACTTCCACAGTCACATATTTAGAGCATATTCAACTATGAAGTTCTACAACAAAATAGCAGCACAAAGCACATCTGTAGCTATAAGTGATATCTGTATTTATTAACATTATTCCATAGTTGAAATTTAGGGGAAATTTCAAAGTGTGCATGTGCAAAATAAACCCATTTTCAAGTCCCTTTATAGCCCCATTACTTTTATTCAAAATATTTGAAAAAAATGGTGAAGAACAGCACTCTGTGATGACCACCCACTGTGTATGCTTCAAATAGAGTCTTTTTCTGGAGGTACACTTTAGAATAATGACCTGTAGTTACATTGCAATTACAGTGAGCACTGTGGCTAATCTTTTTGATAATTAATTACACTAATAGAAGCAGAAGTTAAACTACATAACTGACTATGCATTACCTTTTTTAAAAAAAAAACAACGTAAACAGCAATAGTAAAAAGTAAAAAAATAGTAAAAGTTGTGTTAGCCGGCACTTTACCAACCAGAAAGCTCTAGAAACCAGCATTTCTGATATCTCCCAATACAAATCTTCAATAGGGTTGCCAGGTGTCTGGTTTTCAACCGGAAGGCCCGGTTGAAAAGAGACCCTGGAGACTCCGGTCAGCACTGCTGACCGGGCCAGGAAAAGTCGGGTTGGTTCAGGGCCAGCAGGCTCCCTACCTGGCTCCGTGTGGCTCCCTGGAAGTGGCGACATGTCCTTGTTGCTCATAGGTGGAGGAACGGCCATGGTGGCTCCATGCACTGCCCCCCACCCTGCCCCGAGCTCTGGCTCTGCAGTTCTCATTGTCCGGGAACCGCGGCCAATGGGAGCTGCAGGGGCAGCGCCTGTGTGCAAGGCAGCACGCCTGGCCACGCCTCTGCCTAGGAACAGCAGGGACATGTCTCCGATTTCAGGGAACCGCCCAAGGTGAGTGCTGCCCAGATCTATCACCCCAAAACCCCTCCTACCCCAACCCCCTGCCCTGAGCCCTCTCCCGCACCCAAACTCCCTCCCTCCATTGGTAAGTATAACTCTTCGTTAACAGGAATTTTTGACTAATTGGCACCCCCCCATTCCGCCAACATGCTGGATAGCAAAGTTTTTCCTGTGTAAGCTATACATACATCAAGAACAACAGGAATAGATAGGTTTAGATATCTGCAATATGAGTTTATATTTTCATTAGAACTTTCAAGTTTTGCATTTCCTGACTTTTTTAAATGTAGTTTTTTTTAACTGAAATCATAGCCACACAAATCTGACTAAAAGAACCACACATTTCCAAGATACGTTCAACTTGATATATACATTCAGTGTAGGCACCAATCCAGCAAAGTACTTAAGAACATGTGTAACTTTAAAATAAATGGGACTATTCATGTGCTTGAAGTTAAGCAGGTACTTAAGTACTCTGCCGGACCAGAGCCCAAATCTTGGACTTGTAGCTTTCCTTTTGTCATAAACACACATGATCTGTATTTGTAAAATGGTACTCAGACTTAAAAAAAATAAAATATTATAAATGATGCAATAACAAAATCAAGTCTCTGGTAATACTCAGCACTGGGATGTTTACACTAGTAAATGCACAGGAGATGTGGGATTTCCAGTAGTGCTCAGTATTGGCCTAACTGATCCAGTTGAAGTCAATAAGCACTTTTGAAAATCCTGTCTACATTGGAACTTTATTGGCAAAACTTTGTCGTTCAGGGGCGTTAAAAGAACACCACCACCCCAAACGACAAACCTTTTGCCAACGAAAAGCACGGGTGTGACAAAGCTGCTGCCGCTTGTGTGGGGTGGAATTTTTTTGTCAGCAGGAGATCTTTCTCCTGCCGACAAACAGCAGCTACACTGCGTGCCTTTTAGCAGCACGGCTGTGGCGGCACAGCCATGTCGCTAAAAGTGAGGTAATGTAGACAAAGCCTTAGTTGTTTCAAGGAAATTAAAAGCTCTGGTAAGCTGAGCAGCACCAGAGCAAGGATCTTATAGGCTCTACTGGTACAGAGAGCAGGTTATTTCATTTTCATTTTCTTTCAGAAACTGCTTGAGCACAGTTTGCTGTCTAGTGTCTTCCTTCACATACAATAACTCAATCATGTTACCCATAGGCGTGCACAGCTCATTTCATTAGGGTGTGCACCCAGAGAGCCCCGTCCTAGCCCCGCCCCCATCCACTCCCTCCTACTTCCCGCCCCCTGACTTCTCTCCTCAGAACTCCCAACCCCCCCTGCTCCTTGTCCCCCCCTGACTACTCCCTCCTGGGACCCCTGCCCCGAACTGCCCCCCAGGACTCCACCCCCTACCTAAGCCTCCCTGCTCCTTGTCCCCTGACTGCCCCCCTAGGACCCTACCCCCTACCTGTCCCCTGATTGCCCTGACCCTTATCCACACCCCCACCCCCAGACAGACCCCCGGGAATCCCATGCCTATCTAACTGCTCCCCACCCCCTGACAGGACCCCCAGAAATCCCAACCCATACAACCGCTCTCCACACCCCTGCCTACCCCAACCCCTCTCCACACCCCTGCCTCCAGACAGCCCCCCCCCAGAACTCCTGACGCATCCAACCCCCCCCAGCTCCTTGTCCCCTGACCACCCCCTCCAGAGACTCCCCCCACTAACTGCCCCCCCAGGACCCTCCTTGCTCCCTGTCCCCTGACTGCCCTGACCCCTATCCACCCCCGCCCCCTGAGAGACCCCCAGGACTCCCATGCCCCATCCAATCCCCCTTGCTCCCTGACTGCCCCCTCCAGAGACCCCCCGCCCCTAACCCCCCCCCGGGATCCCCCCCCATCCAACCCCCATCCAACCCACCCTGCTCCCTGTCCCCTATCCACCCCCCGCCCCCTGACAGACCCCCAGACTGTCTCCCATGCCCCATCCAATCCCCCCTGCTCCCTGACTGCCTCCTCCAGAGACCCCCCCACCTCTAACTACCACCCCGGGATCCCACCCCCTATCCAACCCACCCTGTCCCCTGACTGCCCCCACCCCATATCCAATCCCCCTGCCCCCGGACCCCTTACCATGAGATGAGGCTCCTAGCCTCCCCCCGGAGCCAAACACTGCCCCGTGGGAGCGCACAGCCCCGGCCCCCGGAGCGCTGCGCACGTGCAGTGGCATGGCTCCAGGGGAGTGGGGGGAGCGTGTCTGATTCCCAGCGGAGCCCCGGCCCCCAGAGTGCTGCGCGCGGCGGCATGGCTCCAGGGAGGGGGGAGCACGTCTGCCTCACCACAGAGCCAAATGCTGCCCCGCAGGAGTGCGCAGTCCTGGCCTGTAGAGCGCTGCGCGCGTGCAGCAGCATAGCTCCGGGGGGGTGGGGGGTGGGGAGGCGGGGGAGGGGCCTGCGGCTTGCTGCATTCGGCCAGGAGCGCGGACCACGCGGCTTGCCGTGCCGGGAGAGTGGAGCCATTTGCCGACCCCTATGATGTTACCCCCATTCTTAAACAACTCCACTGGTCTCCCATGGTGACAGAATACTCCTGTATTCACACGCTGCACACTACTGTAATAATCTTTGTACAAAGCATGCCTTGTGAGGTTTCATTTGAAAACTCATAATTTGCTGGTCAGTATTGTCCTGGTAAAATATGTGTGTCAAAACTGTATGTGAAGTTATAAGATTTCCCTGCATGAAGTTATTAACACATGTTCCAAACCCCACAACATTGCCCAAGCAGAAGTGGGCACACAGGTCTGTCCTAAACAAAGAAATGTTTGCTTGCCTTCATTTGCATTTAAGCAGCAAACAGAGTCATCAAGCAGGAAGAGAAAACAAATGAAGTTCAAACAGGTGAAAAACGGATGTAACTGCTATTTAACTCTAGGTCTCAGGGAAACTGTATGACAGGTACTACACAAAATAATATGGTATAGCTATGGGACAAATATTTTATATCCTGCTGTTAAAAAGAGACTAGAGTTTTGCATTAAAATATTTTTTTTAAAATGCCATATGAAAGCCACTATCTTAAATATCTAAAAGTAGGTCATGGAATGTTGAAGACCAAAGGAGCCAATAAATACAAATGGCACAAAGAATAGAAACACATCAGATAAAATTTTCAAAAATGACCCATTTTCAAAATTAACATAGGCATTTAGGAACCTAAATCACATATAAAGTCAATGGGATTTAGGCTGTGTCCTAGGTGCCTAGATCACTTTTGAAAATGGGTCTTAGGTTAAGTCATTTGTTTTGTTTTTCCCCCCTCCAAAGTACAGCTATTTACCCACTATCTACACTGAACACCTGCAGCCACCCTTTAATAAGAGGGGACTACAGCATTCAAATTATACTTAACCATTCCAAAACGATTATGTAGAAGTGAGTGCCGCTATGGAAGATAAAAGTAAGATAGGATTTTGTGGTCATCAACTCAATCAAAGCAGTCCTTTGTCATCATTTTGAGATGGACATTAAAAAACAATCCAACCCATGAATTCCACCACTCTAGAGTTAATGGGAATCTTTTTTATAGAGGAAGCCTATTCACATTTTAACAGCTTTGCCTAAAAATGTCTTAGAAAAGAGAAAATGTCTTAGTGAAAAGAAAATGGATTAAAGCTACGTAACTCAGAATACCATCATCAATGTGCTGCAAACCAATCCATCTAGGTTTTGTAAATCTGTTGAAACCGCTCTGAACACAAATGGAATTTTTGACTAGGGGAGCTGTAGGGCTAAGGTACCATGGAAAGTGTAAAGGTCAAAAAGACCTGATAATAAAAATGCATGAAAAATAAATTCTCTGTCATAGATTAATGGTTAAAAAAAGCTTCAAAAAGCCATCATAGACATTCAAGGTATGTTGAGTTATGCTTGCTGTCAGGGGCAGTTCCAGGCACCAGCGCACAAAGCACGTGCCTGGGGCAACAAGCCGTTGGGGACAGCCTGGCAGTTGCTGTGAGGGCGGCAGTCAGGGACCTGGTCCTGCGGCTTCGGCAGCAATTTGGCAGTGGGTACGCCAAAGCCGCGGGACCGACGGACCTCCCGCAGGCATGCCGCCAAATCCGCGTTACCAGCGGACCTCCCGCAAGGGCGCCACCGAAAGCCGCCTGACTGCCGTGCTTGGGGCGGCAAAATACATAGAGCCGCCCCTGGTTACTGTATTTAAGACTATAATAAAGTAACTTCATGAACTCTAAAGTAACTTTATGAAATGACAGAAGTCATTCTTTCAATTATGAGCCCACTCCTACAAGGCACTGAATGCTTGTACCTAAGAGAGAGGGTGGAGCTTGCTTTCTCTCTCCAGAGCCTGAAATGCAGAGCAGGCTGGGGAAACCATGGAGATAGGACTGTGGTAAAATGTGCCCCTAGAGGTGCATGAAGGGAGAAGCCCCTGATATCGCTCAAGTTCAGGGAGAGCAATTATTCCTGGTCCTTCCATGGGATATACAAAGGAGGAGAAGTATGAATGCAGGGGACTGAACTAGAAGACCTCTCAAGGTCCCTTCCAGTCCTATGATTCTATGAATACTACAGAAGTAAGAGGAGACAATTCCCTAAAGGACATATGGTCTAGAGTGGAATGAGCTCAAGTCTTGAAGCCCAGAACTCTTAAATAGCAGAGATGAGAATAGAACTTAATGCTTTGCACTTACACACCTCTTTAGAAATATTAGTTACACTTACATCCCTATTAAGTAGATAAATATTATGACCATTTTACAAATGAAGAAAGAGAGATCAGGAAGAGTAAAAGACTTGCCCAACATCACACAGCTAGTAAGTCTCAGAACGAGGTCAGAATTCTGCCCTCTAGTATCACCAATGGCTTTTTTCTAACTGGGCTTAAGCAATGGCATAGGGACAGCAAAAAGTCAACAACAAAAAATAATTCCATACTATGGAAACAACATACTTCAATGTCAGTCCAAACAAATACTCTGAGTCCATAGTCCCCAAACCAATCACTTAATGAGCAGCTATTCAATACTTTGTTTTCTTCTCATTGTTTAATATGTGGCCCCAGGCCTTATTTACTGCACACTGTCCAAACCCTGCTGTGAAAACAGAATTATTAATTTTACTTACACTAGATAGCACTTTACTCTACATATTGTCCCATTGACTTCTTTGGGACTATTTGTGGAGTAACATCCTATCTAAAATGGAGTACGTGTATCAGAATCTTGCCCAGTATACTTAATCCATCCACAAACACTCTCTGAAGCAGATGATGTAATGGATGTTTGGATTAGATGATGATGCTATCTAAGAGATCTAGTGCAACAAATGAAAATAAATTAATGAAGATGAAAAAGTGATTAGATACTCTTTAATTTAATCACATCATAATAGTTTACAATAGGAAACTAAAAGAATACAACTGACAACCATTAGAAATGCTGCTATTTATTATTAGAAAGACAGTACAGTGAATGGGTTTTCTGGAAAAGTATTTCTTTTTAATTGAAGACATTATGAGTAAGATTAAAATGAGATTTCCATTATGGCCAGGAATCATTTGTGCCTTCACTTTTCTTCCAACCTTCTTCCTTCCCCAAATAAACAAACAAGACTTTGATTTGCTATTTCCAAAATGGGCAAAAAGAAAACTCATGTCTTTCATTTTCCTACAATGATCTAGTTATTTCCATTTGACATTTCTGATAATTCACAGAGAATAGTAATAGAAGTTTTCTTGTGAATATCAGTTTGATGTTTCAACAGCTGGTTACAACTCCCTCCGTTACAGCTCTTTCCTTTATATATATATATATATATATATATATATATTAAAAATGGATATATGTGTTTGAGGTTATATTTGATATATATTTGATGTTAAGATTGCATCCACTGCTTCTAAAAATGTCTATATACTGAACTGTATAACCTTTACATGTTAGTATAGACAAGTGAAACACTATTATGAATCTTTATGAGGTACATGATGAAATGTTCACCCAAGTTATGTATAGCACATACTGTTCAGGGTTAACAAGTTCATCCTTCAGTAGATTATTAATGCTTCAGTGATACACAAAAAGCCAATGTTTGCAATAGCTAGATATGGTTTAAAAGCAAATCTCTCTAGCTATAAAAAGCAAATCCTTCCAACAGTTACACTGTTTGACAGACAAAATGCACTGTGGCTCAGGCTTTGATTAGAAAAATGACAAAGGCAGGAAGTAAAACAAATCAAAAACTTTTTGAAAATTTGAATTCTGGGTCACTGCCATTTGCTGTTAAATTCACTGTATCGTGATTTTTAAAGGTGATTGTTTGTACACAACTATTAACTCTTAAGATAAAATATAGTGTATATTCCCTGACTTTGGCTTTTCTTTTTCTTTTGTTTTCCTCCTATAGTCTCTTATTTTTGTGCCTCTCTGTCCAAAGTTTTAATGTTTTAAAGGGTGGAGCTTCTTTAAGCTTCTCTTTCAATGCCTCTGTGCTAAAACAGCAGCAATAATTAATATCAGGCAGTTTATTTCTAGGTGATTATAGCACACTTTGAGTAATATTACAAAAGCATATGTCCAAAGATTGAGTGATTAATCATTGCAGAAGTATAGTAACTATCCTGTAGTGCACTACCTGGGTTTTCCTTGCTGGCATTATGAAATGTATAAATAAAAAATTAGTGATCAATGAACCCCAGGAAGTTCAGTTTGGAGAAATAGACTGCAATTTTGTCTCATCCAAAGACTCTCAATCTCAAGCAGAGCGGGTGGGAAATGGCTTTCCTGGCACACGAGAATTTGAGATTTTGAAAAATGTTCCCATTCTAAATCACAGGACAAAAATGTTCATGAACCAAAAATTCAAAAACAAAACAAAACAAAACAAACAAACAAACAAACAAACAAACGAGTCAAGTGAAACAGGTTTTGATTTCAACCTTTGACTTTTTATTTTTTCCTTTTTTAAAAAACTATATCTTAACTTAAATTTCAAAACAACCCCCCAAATAGAACTTTTCATTAGAAATTATAAAAACAAGATGTTTGGACAGCTTTGAAACATTTTTCAAAAAACTTTTTTTTAAATAGGGTTGGTTTTGACAAATGCCCTTTCTGTGAACAGCTTCAGTTTCAACAAAATCAGCATTTGCTGACCAAAAAAAAAGTTTCATCGACAAATTCCCAACCACCTCTAAACTAGGATGAACTGATAATAAATAATGGAAACACTTAGGGTCTGATCATTCACGAAGAATAGTAATAGAAGTTTTCTTGTGACTATCAGTTTGATGTTTCAACAGTTGGGATACAATTTCCTCTGTTACAGCTCTTTCCATTATACATATAATGATGTTAAGATTGCATCCACTGCTTCTAAAAATGTCTATATACTGAACTGTATAAACTTTACATGTTAGTATAGACAACTGAAACACTATTATGAATCTTTATGAGGTATATGATGGAATGTTCACCCAGGTTAAGTATAGCACATATTGTTCAGGGTTAACAAGTTCATTCTTCAGTAGATTATTAATGCTTCAGTGATACACAAAAAGCCAATGTCCTTACTGGAAGGAGTAAATCTGGATTGGGTGGAGTGTTGCTTGCTGGATAGTTGCCTAATTATAAGTATTATAATGCTTGAGCACAGCAGCTTGGTTCAGGCTGGACATTCTCATGTGTAGCATGGTGACTTTCTGCTACCTTTGGCTATGGGGACAAACTGTTCCCTTTCAATGTGGGCTGGGAACCGAAGGCCTAGCCATAGGTGCTGGAACTAGGAGTGCTGCCGCACCCTTGGCTTGAAGTGATTTCCATCATATACAGGGTTTACAGTTTGGTTCAATGGTTCTCAGCACCCCTGGGCCTACCCATGTCTCTTTGGGCCCACGCTGTAGACAACAGTTACTAGAATTCACACACTGACGTGTAGTTGGGACTAGAACCCCAGTTCTTCAGTTCCCAAACCCATAGATTTCTACTACATACACTAAGAATGATCTACCATAACATGTAACATTCCTATACCATAGTAAACTTCTACAGAGTAGAATAGTAATAACAGTTTTCTTAATTTCTATATAGGCCAGCCACTAGAATGTAACATCCCCATCTCCCATACACATCCACAGAGCCAATACAATAGTGTGCTAACTCTTATGATTGTCAAGTCTCTTCCTGGCAGTCTGGAGCACTAGGACTAGAATCCAGATAACTTACTGCATAGGTCTGGTACACCCCTTTCGCTAGAAACGTATCATCCACACCCAAGAGATCAGATGCTCTTTGCAAAATTTCCAATTCTCCAACAGACATATGTCCTGCCCACAGAGACATTCTCCAGGGACAGCAGGCTTCTCTCTCCCAGTCATGCAAAAACAAGGTGGATAAAACCCAAATCAAAACATTTTAAAACCTCAAAAAGAGGTTGAATTTGATTCTTATTTCCATACAAAATCATATTGTTCGTCTATTATGAAAGAAAGGAAAACAGGCATGTGCATTTACTAGGCACCAGACATGAGTATGACATGCTGATACAACCAACCAGTAAGCTCCAAACTTCCAAAGTCATTTCCTACTAAATAAGTATGGATTAGTACAGTATGGTGGATTAACTGGTTAAATTCAGCACAGAAATAATGGATGCTGAAACTTCCGACATTTAATTTAAAGTATTTTTGATAGTTATTTAATATTAAGCTGCTGCATTACTATAGCCTGCAATTTTCTACCATGTCAATAAATTAAACTTGTTCTGATGTAGTTTGGACCTTCAATTATAATGATGCTCCAACCTTGTCAGACTCAATCAGGCATGAAATGGTTTGATGATCCTATATACAGAGGCACTCTTACTCTAAAATATAAAATGGTAAAGGTTAAACCTGCAGTTAAAAACAAGAAAAATGGCTCTCCTATGACACTAAAATAAGGAAATTCCCATTCCTCCCCTTAGGAAGTTAAGCACCGTACTTTAGCTCAAGAGTGATTAATAATTTTTTTAAATCATTACTTGCCTCTGCTTATACCACAGACATAATAATGGCAAGCGAGCTCACTTTGAAAAGAAGAAACCAGGACCTGTTCAACAAGACACTGGGCAAACCCTGAACCTGCCCCTGAAGAGTGCAAAATAATGCCTTTATTATGGAATAAATGGTTGTAACTTTACAATATTGGCAGTGTAAGGGGCAGTGTTTAACTGCATCACCCCAGGAACAAGCCAGAGATTGAACTGTGGTTCAGAAGTGCTATTCCCTCCCTTGATGTCCCATTTCTCATCAGAGGATGAGTATGCGACTTAACTCCTTTGTATGGAGCACCATCTCCATGCGGCATGCCTGGCCAGCTACTCCTGTTCGTCTCTTCCCCCTTCTCACCCACTTGTTCACAGAGGGGGAGCATCAGGTAGAAGGCACTTTCTCCCTTTCCCCCAACACACAGCCAAAGTCACACTCTGAGCGGGGGCTAGGAGTGGGGCAGGTTTAGTTCCCCTTAATGCTGTGTGGGGCAAAGGGCTGGGAGTTGTCTACGCTGCTATGATCTGTGGTAGTTTGCAGGTGGAAGAACAGATACACAAAAAAAGAGAAATTTCCCTTTCTAGTCACAAATAGTTGCAGTCATTATATAAGCCATTTAGAAGACATCTACACAAGTTATTTGCAAGTGCGACTAACTAGATACTGTGACATACTATAACCAGTGTTACCCACATGTTCACCCTTGCTATATATTTTGTACAAAGTATACCTTGTGGGATATTATTTGAAAAGTTTTGATTTGATGAACCTCATTATCCTGTTGAAATGTATGTATCAATGTATATTAAAGTTATGAGAGATTTTGCTATATGTTAGTCACTGAAACATATTGAGAGTCTGGGAATGCCCACAGACTAGCCCCTCAGGGAGGACAAAGAAGCCATAAACACAGATGCCTTACATGCCAAACTTCATATAGACAAAAGGTGCAAGCAAGAACTTGCAGTTCATAATGAAGGACTGTCAGCAGAGCACCTACATGATGGGGCTGCCTAAACTCCAGGGCAAGGATTTTTCTAGCATTTGGAGAAAAGTATAAATGAGGGACAATGACATCACCACTGAGCCTGCCTCTTCTCTCCCCCCCCCCCCCCCCCCCCCCCCCATCTGTACATAGGGAAGCAAGATTATCTGGAAAACAAAGAGATCTCCACTGAGATTTTGGGAGGGGCTGGACCTACCTGGAAGGCATTCCAGTTAGCATGAACTTCAGTGAAGATTTGAGTGAGAGAAATCCTTTTGCTTTAAGAATTATTAGCCTGCTGAAGTTTAGGATTTAGAAGATTGCAGTTTTGCTATTTTATTTCCTTTTGTGACCAGTTCTAATCTTCTATGCCAATACCACTTAATCACTTAAAATCTACCTTTCTCTAGTTAATAAATTTATTTGGGTTTTTAATCTAGACCAGTGAGTTTGTCTACAGTGCTAGGGGAATCAGTTCAGATTACAGAGTCCAAGTCACAACCTAGTCACTCTGTTTAATTGTTATATTCCAAAACAATCTAGACGCATCTTTTGGATCAAGGCTATTTTATTATTGAAAATGACTGTGAAGTTATTAAAAAAAAATCCAAAAGGTGGTTAAAAGACTTTATGATGGTGTTAGTAACAAATTAAATGAGGACTTCCAGTTGGTAACCCAGAACACATTAGTGCACTTCCTAGCATAAGCATGGTTAATGCATAGAAAAGCTGTATGTATCCTGAACACAGCTGCAATAAATTCTTGCCAACCTGTTTTAATCTATGTCTCAGAGGACCTTGGGAAGTTCACTTGTTATTGTAGTCTAGAGTACATGATTATTTCAAGACACTTAGCAGAAATGCGAGAAACAAAGAGATAATCCAAAGTATCTAGACCAAAATATTCTTAACATCAAAAGGCATTAAACATGAGGAACCAAAAGAGTGACCAAAGAGGCCCATGGAATGTCAAATTACAAGTATCATGACTGTTTTCCTCCCCCGTCTCAATAACAACATATTCCATTGAGTGCTTTTTTTGTTAAAACTAAATTACTAACCATCCCTGTTAAGTAAGAGGGGTCAAATTCTCTGCTTGTGTTATGTAAATGAGCTTAACACCCTGGACTTCAATGGAGTTTTTCCCATTTTACTCCAGTTGGGAATTTCACTTCAGATAATTTGTAGACACCTAGAAAGCGACCATGTCCTAAAGTGTTCTCTGAAGGAGAAAGAATAAATGTTTTGCTCTTTTTTGTCATCTTTCAGATCTACAGAATCAGTTCTTCCTGACCAGACCTCCTTATTGTTGCCTTCCATGGTGAGCTACTTTAATTCAGTGACAGCGGTGAACGATGACATTCAGGCCTGTTTTGATTAAACTGAAGAACTTTACTCTCAAAGTATTGGCAGTTGTTTTGAACGCAATAAGATTTTATTTTTAAAGTAACTTTCATAGTATTAAGGTATCAGACAAGTTGGCAGGACTGGAGTAGAAAAGCTTTGAAAGAACTCATGTTCTTTTCCCTCTCCCTTCATGTTAATCATCACTTGAGAAGCTAGCTTGATCATTGTGTTGTATCCACCAGACAAGGTATTAACAAACTTCAACAGAACTTTATTTACAGTGGAAATCTCTTTACCAAGCTATAGCTGCACACTCTGTAACTCTCCCAGCCTCCTCAACTCCTCCCTCCTCCTTCCTGTTTCCTGTCCTTTCAGACTCCCAACAGCCAGTGCTCCCAGTTCTAATAATCACATGCAGCATCTAAACATTCCCTCCTCTCTTAAGAAACTTTCCAAATTAAAATAAACATTGTTGTTCTAACCACAGGAACAAATATGAAACAAGACACTATACTGTTGACAGGAATATTACACATTGCCTATCTCCTAAATGTTTTTTGGGGTTACCACAGCCAGTCTGTGAGTTGGGAGGCATCTGAAGAGACCAAGATTTCCAACTTTTGTCACAGGGGAATAGGCAATAAAAATGCCCAAGCTATTATTTTGAGAATCTCCTGCTCAATAAAACTTATTGCTGCCTTTTGTGACTCTGAAAATCCTTTGCCAACAGTCAATAGCAGTTAGGAGTATTCAAGCTGTTTTCTCATTTCAGTTTTAATTGCTGTACTTCAGCTTTGTACAGAACTGCTGACATAATGTTGCTATTGTACACAGTTTCCAGGAAGGTTTATGTATACTGCACTTGAGAGAATGGTACAGAAAGCTTTGCCAGTAAATAAGTACTGAATATCAATCAAATCTTCCCCTCTGCCCCTGAGATCTTCATCTGGCACATATGGGTTTGCAGAGGTGGCAGGAAGAAGACTGAAGGGATAAAAATGTCAGCTCCCTGATCCTGCAGAAGTTCCTCTCTGGGCACACAGACTGGGCTCTCCAGATTGGAGGAGAGCGAATCCAGAACAAGAATATGGCCGCTCTACATAGCATAATTCCCTTCCAAATTTATAGAGAATTCCCACTTAAGACAATACTGCTGGTGGTGAATGTCCCAACTGCTAATGAGACATTTAGAAGCTGTAGAAAACAGGGAGGCATTGGAAGACCAGATTTTCATGAGGCTATAGGGACCTTCACAGATGAAAAAAGATTTAAAAGAGTTGAATGCCCTGCCTATTCCATGAGGGGAGAAAACCCTGCTTCTTTATGCAGTGTTGGTGACTGAGAGGAAACGCCACAAGTGGAAGCTTAAGAGATTTCCTGCCACATGGATTTTCTTCTTTATAAATTCTTCCATGTGTCGTACTCTAAGTGTCAATCATGTTCAAAAATGTTTTTATGTTGTATTATGCCAAGTAGGATTTTTACAGGATGCACATAGGTTAAAAGTGGCTCATCACCTATTATTTATATTGCAGTAATGCATAGAGGCCCAATCTCTGACCAGGGCCCCAGTGTGCTAAGCACTGTAAACTGTTAAAAAAAAAATGGCAAACAACTTACAATCATATAATGGGAGCATAAACCAAAGGAGTTATAGTGTTGTTTTCACACCAAAAAGACTATAAATATTGGGTGATAACATATATGTCAAGATTAGATTTCTTTCTAAAAGATATGCTCTAGCTCAACCATAAATTGTTGGGCTTTATGCAGGAATTGATGGGTGATATTCTATGGTGTGCATTATCCTGAAGCCAGACTAGATAACAGCTGGGATTGTCTCTTTTCATTGTACGGTGCCCAGAACAATGGATCTCCAATCCTGATCAGGGCCTAATATTTAGTTAATAATAATGGCCTTTATAGGCCTTAACATCTATGACTCTAGGACAATATAGTAATAATCCCAAATTTTAATATTAAGTCATTGGAAGATTTGTTTCACGTGTAAAAACATATCCACTTAAAATGGATTGACAACAGAAATACAAATCTGAAGTTCCAACCACCAAATGAACCTTTTATTTGAAGGGGCAGGGTGTCAAAATCCAGACAAACTCAAACATGCATTTCACCACCAGGCTCCATTTGTACTGCCTTATTCAAAAAAAGTATTATTAAGGCTGGTGTTCTTGGTTAAAATTGGGAGAAAGTGCTAAAGATCAGAGAAATCAGGACAATTATGGGAAGGCCCTAGCCTGTTTGGTGGTATCTAAACTATATTTGATGAACCAGACAGGATTCCAAGTTTCCATCTCCGCACCCGCCTCCCCACCTGCTCCCCAAATATCTGAATCCTACTCCCCACCCTCAAGTAAAATAGGCTTGACTCAAGAGCATGTGGGAGCAGCCTAGATAACAGAACCCTTTCCCCCTTCCCAGAGCCTCAACTGCTGCCATGGAGCTGGGAGCAGCTGGCTGATGGAATCATTTGCCCTTTAATCCTGCGCACACTTAGCTATTGATCGCATCCCTTGTCACAGAGGAACTCTTTATAGAGCCAGGCTTCAGTTTTTCTTCCTTACTCTCTTTAAATATGACTAGGAAACTTACCAACGACCTTGCTGGCATTCACCTAGCTGTTCTCAATGATGTAACTCCAATTACAGCTGGCTGAAATATTTTGATGAGGTTTTACTTTTAAATAAAAAAAAAATCACTTTTTTTTTAAACAAAAACATTTACATAAAATTTTAGTTTCCTTCAAAACTGTCCAGCTTTTCAAGGTTTTCAAAAAACAAAAAAACTGAAAAACTGAAAAAAGATTATTTTTTTATTTTTCACACAGAAAAGTTTGAGAATTTATTGAAAATATGGGGAAAGAAAGATTTTTTTTGTTCCTTCCATAAAAAGTTGGAAAATGGTCAGAATTTACTCCAACCAACATTGGTTCCATCCCAGTGATCCTCTACTATTCCTATCCGTTTACAAACGGCACCACATGTAGGGGGAAAGCACTGATATTTGTGCTTGTGACCCAGACAGTCCCTCAATGACAGCTGGCAAAGGGCATGGCATAACATAACACAACACATCAGACCTAGCCCCAACACATTGGTGTCATGTGGGGTACCATATGTGATCTGGTAACACACTGGTCATTAATATTATGATTTATGTATGGGTGAGAGTATAAAGAATTATAGATGGGTGTGATGGAAATATGTTCTTTAAAGTTGTTTTTCAAGCAGTGCTTAAACCCAGCCTGTCCTAGACAAAGGAATGTTGTTTCCCCCATTTTCCTGTGTCTCCAATGTAAATTGAGCCAGATAACACCTCAGAGGACAAAGAAAAGTACATCTAAACAGAAGGTAAACAAAGCTATCAAGCTAAACAAGCAGGGTGGGGAAGACTTCCTAATGATCATGATGGGGGGATGGAGCCTGCACCCCGAGGAAGCCTTCCTGATTCTTGAAACAGAGACACTAGACTTCAGAAAAAAATAAGTAAAGGCAGAAAGCCATTTTGGCATACATTACTGGGCAGACAAAGGAGGCCAGAGCTCTTGTAATCTGAGAAAGGTGGATCCTTCAGCCAAGGGGGTTGAAGTCTCTGGGAACTGACTGTAGGAAAGAGACCTGCTTAGACAAAGATTGTAACTTGCTGAAGTTAAGTTTTAGGCACTAGAAAGGGTGTTTTGTTTTACTTGTAACCATAACTGTGCCTTCTATTCTTATTTATCATCATTTCAACCTATCTCCTTTGTTAATAAACTTATTCTTGTTTTATTACAAACGCATCTCTGTGCTTTGTGTTAAACTGAAGTGTAGGACTTCAGTTAAACTAACAGACTGGTGTGTGTTCGGTTTCTTTGGAGGCAGCAAACATAACTTCTGTGAGTGTCCAGTGAGAGAGATTGGGACACTGCAGAAAGATATCTCGGGGGAACTCAGGACTGGGGTTCACTGATTATTACCTGCATGGCAAAGTTTGGACTGGCAGAGTCCTAATGAGTTTGCTGGCAAGGCAGGCAAGCAGGTGTGTCAGGCTGCTGACACATAGCTTAGCAACAGCGAAGCTCATTCTCACTGAGGCAGAGTGGTAGCACAGGGGCTCACCGTTCTGGGTGACCGGAGCAAGACATCACAGTGCCTTGATGCAGAATACCCAGGGAATCCATGATTCTCACAACAAAGAGAGCTGGTCAAAACTCAGTCTTACCATTCCATCCAAAATACCTACATTTCAAAACTTACTTTTGTACCAAATCAGAAGGAAAAATTGAAATTATCCACAAAACAAAGTTTCCAAATAAGTTCATTTTGGAACTATTTACTTAACCTTATTGAAGCACTTTATTTCAATCAGCTCAAAGTGCTTTGCTTCCAATGTATCATTTCAACTTTGATATAATAAAAGCACTGTGACCTTATTGAAACAAGATGTTTCCGTAATTTTTCAGAAATTTTGATGAAATCAAAATGTTTCTGTGAAATGTTTCAATTTAACTGTTCCATCAGAAAATTTTCAGCCAGCTCTAATGACAAACTTTCATGCCAAGTTATCATAGTACCTACAACTAAGTATTACCAGAGTTTAACTGCTAACATTGCATCAGAGTAAGTGCACAATTACAGCATGTAGGTTGCAATGAATATAGAATAATTTCTTCACGAGTAATCAAGGAGAATGTTACTACCTACTTAAGTCAGTAAGCCCAGATCCAAGTTGTGCCATTTCTTGTTTCTCTTTCAGTCTTTGCCTCAAGAATGAGGTGTCGGAGTTTTAGTGCCTCATTTATTCTGTGAAAGATGGTAGTAAACTTTACTACTGTGACCTTTTCTATGTTGCTTATTTGAATTGCTGGCCATGCCCTGTTCTCCCTGTTCAAAATAGCAGTAGCCTGTATAAGTTCATGTATGCGAAAGATTTGGAATAAGCAGTCAATCAAAATATAGAATATTAAAAATTTTAAAGTCTGTCTTTACAACTCTTTTAAACTTTATAGTCTTTTACTGACTTTACTAGGTAGTAACATTCTCCTACATCACTGGAGATGAAAACTGTAGCAGGAATACAATTTAACTGCTTTGCTGCAGCATTTCATTGCACCATCCTTATGTGTCAATATTCCATGGTGTCACTGGCTCATCAAGACAGATAGGCCAGGCAAATGGGACTACACTGCAGGTGTATTTTGACCCATGTGTTATGACCTTGTGTCTTTTACAATATTTGTACAATTTTGCCTCCTTTTTATTGTACTATTGAATTTGTGACCTTGATGTGCTCCTCAGATATTGTAACACAGCCCTTGTATTTACCTTTCCATGCATCTCACCCTCTGTTGCAGTTTGGCTGTCCAGCTATATCATGTTTTCCATTTCTTCCAATTCATCTTGCAAATGTTATCCAGCATTACTCCTTCCTCTTCCCCTCACCCCTCCCACTTTGATAAACTTCTAACTCTTTTAGAAGGATGACTGGGAAAGTCAGCTCTATATTTGTTTCTGAAATTATAACTGAAAAGTTGAAAGTATGAACATTTGAACTTGAAGGAGGAACAAATCAGTAAGTTCAGATTGACTTTCAGTCACCCTGCGTGAAAGGCTGATGATCAGATTTTCAAAAGGGCTGAGCGCCCAATGGCTCCCAGGAGAATCGGATATGCTGGGTGTTTGCCACATTTGCAGATGAATAAAAGCACCTTATGTATTCATGCTTAGACACTGCCCTGCTTATCCTAATTTCTGGGCACCTCAGCGTCATCTAGAAATTAACAAACTGGAGGGAGTTCAAAGCAATGCAACAAAAGTGGGGGCATGAGCGATTGATTTATGGAGAAAGGAGAAAAGCATCAGAAATGTGTAGAGATTGGTTAAGCAACATCCAAGGGTAGGACATCAGAGCCAATCATGAGTATCTGCAAGGTGTAGACATCCAGAGGAAGAGAAGTTATTTAGGGTGCTATACAGGGTTAGAAATGGAAGTAATAAGTGCCCCAAAAGAGGTGTGTACCCTCTTCTCCTGAGCTCTCTAACATGGCACTCTACAAAGTGCTGTTTTGTCCCTCAGCCCATGTTCAACATTTGTGTCACAACCCTGGGTAGAGTGCAAAGTGTTAGGATCTTAAATGCCAGCAATATGCAATCATTCAACAATATGTTTTCACATCAAATGCAAACCTGGACATTTCCCAGCTCTCTCACAGTTAGGACAAGATCATCTCCTGGTTAAAGAGCAGCTGAACAAAAGTAGACTCGGGCAAGACTGAGGGAATTCCAGTTGGTGTCAAATCAACTTGCCAAAATTACAATCACCCTCAATAGAGCATGCTTCACATCATAATCAAAGTGGCATGCAGCCAAAAATTCCTCCGGCACCCCCTATTTTACACTGGGTATTTTGCAATAGCAGCAAAAAAAAATGCTGTTCTGTACCTCTGGCTGGCTAGGAAGCAGACCACATCCTAGCCTGTCAGATGCAGTCTTGGACACAGTAATACATGAAATTCTGAGGTCTAGATAACAGTGAGGACATGTACTTTAAATCTATAACAAAAGTTAAGCAGAAGAGGGATGGGAAAGGTTCTAGGCACACACTGCCATGAAGCAGAGAGAGATGAGATCTTAGATACCATTTTCCTTATTGTAATAGATTCAGGGTTAGGAAAAAATGGTTCTTTCTTTACCATTGTCACATGACAATTCTGGCAACGTATGATACTAAGGAGTAAAACCATAAATATTAAAATATTCCAGCTAGTATAACATGCAGCAGTCCACCTACTGAATATCACTCTGGCACTAGGATCACTTCACAGAGGATCCACTTTAAAGGTCCTGGTCACAGTCTTCAAAATGCTCACTGGGCTGGACCATCCCAGACACCACTTCACCCTCTATAATAGCGACAATCTTCAAGAGCAACACAACTTTCAACAGCAAGACTGAGCATAGTGAGAACTGAAGACAGACACTTCTTAATAGCTGGTCTACAGCTGTGCAACTCCTTTCCATAAACCTTACTGTCCTCCGGACAAAACCCACTTCTTTGTCAGAGTTTTTCATAGTAAATAATAAATAACTCCCCATTCTTGGAAATGGAGAGAGAAGGAGGAAGATAGGATCTTAACCCATGTGTAGACCACCTGTGTGGATATATGTATTTTGTAACATGCTTGGATCCCAAGGTGCTGAGTGTGGTATAAATAATACCCTAGTAACCACAAATGCAAGTTAAGGGGCTGAGTACCAGGAAAAATGTCCTGACCATCAAATTTATTAGGTTCTGAGTAATCTCCCAGGAACGTGATGGGAACTTAAAAGCATGTAGGTTACAGTCCTGCATTAGCAGACAACTGGACTGGATGACCCAGTAGGCTGCTTCTGATTCCACTTAAGATGCACACTGGTTCCTTTTCTGTCCTGAACTAGCCCGTGTGACTCATATACACCTGGGGGTTGTTTTTTCTGACAGAGGCTGAAACAAGAATGGACATTCGTCTCCTTCCACCTCTTTACTTTGCTGTTACAATTTAAACTAAATGTTGGAAAACCAACTGCATTCCTCTCTCAGCCACATAGGTGTGACCAAATGCAAGCTATACTGAATGTGTCAGGTTGTTTCAATGTAAAGCTTCCTCAGCAGCAGTTTAGAAAAACCTCATTATCTCCTACATACCAAATTCAACAACAATTAGGTTTGATTCCCAATCAAAATATTGTAATTTCGGATTTGTCCAGAGGCATTAAGAGAAAGGCAGTAAAATGCTATTACATTAATTATAATTATAAGGCAAGAAGAGAGGGGGAGTTCTTTTTGTTACACATTTACCAGCAAGACCTGGAAACAAGTACATATCTGTACAAATGCAGGTTGTAGAAAAAGCACATATATATTTTAATTTTTCTCCAGTAACTGTCTCAGGATATTCACTCTTTCATTCATGCACAGTATTTGCAAGCTCTTGCTTCCATTATAGACCACTAACAGAGAGTTAATAGATTGCAGACTGCCAACCACCTCTCGGCAGCAAGCTTCTAAGCAATCATTTCCTGCGGCTAATTAAAGCTATGACTTTTACCCAGTATGATAAGAAATTCTTTGCATTCCTCCTCTTGTTTTATCCTCTCCAAGGAGCTAGGCATATGTGAAACTTTTAGGTCTTCACATCTTCCGTAATGAGAAGAAAATCTCTATGGGGGAAGTGACAATGTGAATTAGACAGGGGGCAAGAATAGGAAGAAAGACAAAGCAACTGAAAATTTGACGATCTGAACAATAAAAGCCTCTCAGGCTATGTATTTAAAGAGCACATGCTGTATAATTTGCAAGTCAACTTATTATTAGCTCTGCACTGCATATGAGAAGCATGCACTTATTTTTGTATAAACCACAGCATATAGGATCCTTTTTGGGCTACAGAATTTAGAGTTCTTTGTTTGAATTATTTTTTTTTCTCCTGGGAGTTTCTACAGATATATCATAGCCCATAAATATTACCTACACCACCTTTTCCCCACACACATTTGTAACCCATGCCTCCCTAGCATAGTTCACTGTCCCCCCCAATGGTACCTAGGCAATCTTGAGATTGATGTGTCTGCTACAGCCTTGGTTAAGAGCTACATGGCGTTTAGTTCATGCATTAAAGACTCATACACTAAGCGTTAGAGATCCCAGGTTCAATCCCACCTGCTGCCAACTGGTCTAGATGCCACTAGACGGGGACAGAGCACCACACCAAACAGGCATGGGTTACACATCCATACCCTCTTAGTTATCCTCATTTCTACCTTTCCCCCTCTCTCCTTCCTTCTCCCTCCTTTTTTGTTCTGACTTTATCATCATTTACCCACACCACAATACATCTCTACGTTGGGAAATTTTTCAAAAGTGATTGAGGCACTTAGGATCCTAAATCCCATTGACTTTCAATTGGACTGGGGCCCCTAAGCCATCTAGGCACTTCTAAATTGTTTTGCTCATCTATTGTGATAATGCCACTTTTGTTTTCCACATTCTTTATCCGTCCAATATATTATTCCATTATAAGAATGTAAACAAAAAAGTCAATCAACACTTTTTACTGCACCTGTATTCAAATTTTTTAAAGAAATGCTTTTTAAAAAAAATTGAGCTAAAAAAAATACGTTGTTATCCAAGTCCATTGCCCTCACCAGCACTGGATTGATCCTTTTGAGCATTAGAGAATTAGACGAGGCACGCCTCAGAAAAGAGCCACTCAGAGACTGAACCCACCCAGGGATAAAGATGGGAAGAAATCCTCCAGTATCAGATTATCAGGGAAGAAAACTAAACATTTGGAGATAAACCTGTATCTAAAACATTGATCTGAGATAGAACTCTTGAATTTTGGGATAGTTGGGTCTAGATCCAAACTGTGCAGATCAGTCCCATCTCTACAAAATATATAAACAAGGCAATTCATTTTGCAGACTGGATGGATATGTTCACATAGTGGAAAATTAGGTTAGCTTTGGATATTGACCGTTCTTTAGTGAATCAGGAAAACATGGGGACTTAATCTGTATTTAGGGTTTTTTGTAAGGCTACTGACACGAGATACTATATGTTTAGCCAAGTCTACCTGTTTATATTGTAAAATCAAATTTTCTTAATCTGAGTGTTTAATAAGAACTAGGATGCATAACCTTTCTGTAGCTGATAGACTATGTTAAAGCTTTCTAGTTTAATGTAGAGAGAGATTACTTAAGAAATCCAAAACTCATACTAAACCTCATCAATAATAAAAAGGAACAGAGTTCTTTTCAATAAGCTTTATCCCCTGGGTTTATGCAAGAAGTGTTAGTGCAAGTGTTTCACTTGTCAGCTCTGCCGCCTAGCAGCCTAACAGAAAAATTACAGTTAAGTAGTCTTATTTAAATGCCCAAACAAAAGCAGTAGGAAAGGTAGAGCACACTAATTGGATATGAGAGCCGCTGATACCATGTTAATAAATGAAAAGTTGCTTCCAATGTAGGCAAAACGTAAGAGGGCACGTAGGCCAGCTACTGTATGTGCCTGGACTGTGATTACTAAATTTAATCTCACTAGTATATAGTTTTTTCCATAATACTAAGCAGTTTTATGGAATGAAAAAAGATCTTTTTAGAGCACCTAAAAAAATAAACGCAGCTTAATAAAACACTGCTTTTATGCTGCAGTTACAGAGTTTTAGATCTTACTTTATACCTTAAAAGTGATTGAAAATTTTAGCATTTCACTCCCTAGCTATCAATCAATAGTCTCTTTTCTATTAGCACGAGGCTAGAATTTTGAACAATGTGTGAAGAGGTAAACTGCTCCTGTGGGGCTCTGTTCAGCAAAGTTGTGACCGGGGTCCTAGTGGGGAGCCAGCTGTGGTCGCTCAATTAGGGTGAACCACAAAGAATAGGGCAGACTATCCCCATAAAGCTGGTGGATATTCCAATACTTAGATTCACCAAGACAGCATAAAACAGCTTCTTTATGACCTCACTGGAAATAACACAGTTCCCTTAAAGTGATCCAGCCTCAGGCATCCATCCAGGTACCCACATCACATATAATGATTTCTGAACATCTTATTTCATCATATAAAAAAACAACAACAAAGTTCTATCAATCCCAAAGGACCAGACACATTACCTCCCAGGTTAATGAATATTCCAGATCTTACCCAAATGCACGCTACAGCCAATTCTTATTAACTAAACTAAAATTTATTAAAAAACAAAAGAGAGAGTATGGTTAAAAGATCAATATACATACAGACATGAGTTCAATTCATTTAGGTGCAGATTCATAGCAGAGATGGTGAGCTTTGTAGTTGCAAAGAGTTCTTTGAGAAACAGTTCATAAGTTATAGTCCAATGTCCAAATATCACATTCAGGGCAAACCAACATAACTGGGACCTCAGCAGAGGTAAAAGTACGCTGTCACGGTCCGGTACGGCATACCGGCAAGAACCAGTACGCCATGCCGGACTGGACCGGCTTCCCCATGCTGGCAATTTAAAGGGCCTGGGGCTCCCCAAAACGGCCGGAGCCCCGGGCCCTTTAAATCACCCCTGAGTCCTGGGGCTCCCAGTTGCCTCTGCAGCTGGGAGCTCTGGGGGTGATTTAAAAGCCCTGGGGCTCCCAGCCGGAACCGGAGCCTCTGGGCCTTTCAATCTTGATTTAAAGGGCCCGGGTATTTAAAGGCCCCGCCTCTTCCAGTTGAGGCCCCGCCTCTTCTGGTTGAGGCCCCGCTCCTGCTCAGGACTCCAGTGTACCGGTAAATCCTTTAAGTTACTTTAACCCCTGGACCTCAGTCTTGTGACTCAAACTTTCCCTGATGAAGCCTAAGCAGATCTGAGATGACAGAATCAGGACCCAAGGATCTTTTATACAATTTCACGTCTTTTGATAAGTTGGAGTTCAAAAGGTCATTATCCTGACTTTGAAGGAAGTCCATCACTGATACTTAGCTACTGAATTAACCTAAGGCAATTTGCTTGTTCCTTCACCATTCACAGTACTTTTCAAAGTGAGATGAATACTGAGATATCCTGTGTTTACAATTCATTTAAATGCCACAAAGTTCTTTTGATCTCTGAACTATCAGAATACAGCATAGACAGGGACTGTTGATTACATTGTCTACTCATACATATGTAAATACACAAAAACACGACCATTGTCTCCCCACAGATATTTTGAGGGTTATTTATTTTGCAGGGTGTTTAACCCTTTCTAGTCATGCGTCACAAAAGTACTTAAACTTGCACTTACCTACACATAGGAGTAGTTCCACTGACTTCAACAGGACTACTCACAAGCTTAAATTAAGCATTTGCTATGGTGGGGCCATCGGTCCAATCCAGCTTCCACTGAAATTGACTAAAAGACTCTCACTGGACTTCAGTAGGAGTTGAATGAGGCTCAAATAAATACTGGGGACAAGCTTAAATATCAGAGGGATAGCCGTGTTAGTCTGGATCTGTAAAAAGCAACAGAGGGTCCGGTGGCACCTTTAAGACTAACAGCTTATGCTCCAATACATCTTTAGTCTTAAAGGTGCCACAGGACCCTCTGAAGCTTAAATATGTTGTTTACAAGCCAGAAAGGACTACTAAAACTGGGTAACACAGAAATACAGAATCCCAGATCTAAGTTAAGTGTGAATGAGATGATCCCACCAATCAAAACCCAGCACAATCTCAGCAAAATCATCACTTCTGAAAAGGTTACACAAAGACACACACATGCATTTTTATAGAAAAAGTCAGGATTGTGGGCTCTATTGCTGGCACTGGCACTGACTTGATAGATAACTTTCAGCTAGACCTGTACGAACTGTGTGTCCTTTTGTTTACTTATCTCTAAAATGGATACAGCTACCATCTATGGTACAGGTGCATTGTGAGGTTTAACTAATTGGCCATGCTTGCGAACTTGATGGCATTTCTCAGTTTGTCTGTATGTAACATGATAACTTTTGAACATGGCATCCAACCAATTCCAGAATTTCCAGGAATGCTCTAGGCATCAGTGGCCAGAACCCTTTGGCAGGAGGTAGGGGGATCAGAAACTGAAAGGTGGGGGAAAATGGAACCCCTGACATCTGTTTAACATGGTCACAGCTTCAAGCAAGTGTGCAATTGTCTATCAATCAAATAGCTGGTTGATAGCACCCATTCATGCCTTCCGGCATAACAACATCCCATTTCATTTCTCTCCATCCTTCCAATACAGTTTAACACCTTGACTCCCTGAATGACTCATCACCCAGATAGAAAGAAGACAAATAGTGGTGTGTGGGCAGGAGGGAGTGAGGAGGCAGGCACAAAGCCCCTGGCACAGGGGAGAATGTGAGACCCTGGTATGGGGAGAATGAGGTCACACACGGAACCCCTGGCATAGAATGATGGGGGGAGCACACAGAGCCCCTGCTGTTGGGGGGGGGGGGCAGAGAATAGGAGAACCTGAAAACGGGAATGGGAAGTACACAGAACACTTTCTGGCAGGGGAAAATTGGGGAAACCTGGTATTGGGGGAGGGGAGCACACAGAGACCCTGGAACAGTGATGGGGAATGGGGAGTTATAGAAGTTCCTTCAAGAGGGTGGTTGGAGGAATGGAAGAAGGCAAGAAGCCCCTGGTGTGGGCAACATACTCGACCTACACAAGATATGAAGTGTGTGACCCCCTCATATTTATAAATTTCTGAGCTTCTTCGTTAAAGTGGGCAAAATATAAAGAACTGCTTAACAAATGGGGGAGAAATAGTGGGAATGTTGGCAAATTTGTGAACATTTTGGTAAGTGTAATTTTTCACTTTTCAAATGCTTTGTAGAGATTTTTAAAACAAAATTTATTTCTTAAATTGGAAATTTTCAAAACGTTTTTTTTTTTTTGAAGTAAAGATTTTTTTTTAATTGAAAACAGAATTTTTCAGTTTTAACAAAATTCCACCAAGTGGCTAATCTGACCAATCAAAATTGGCAATGCACAAAAACTGAAAACCAAACAAATAAAATTTGTAGACGAGAGACAAAAAACAAATACAAACAAGCCCCCCAAAACTTGTTTAAAAGTTTCCACTGAACATTTTTGAAAAAAAGAAAATGAAAAGTATTTTCATAAAATGTTTCATTTTTGATCAAAGGGAAGAATTTTGACAGAAAAAAAATATTCCAAATTTTTTTCAACTAGATTGACAATATTTTGTTTTCTTGGTGCAGTAGGCAGGATGGTGTCAGTATCAGAGTGTCACTATGGAGATTTAAACATCTTTTTTTTCCAGCCCCAAGGTCTCTGCATAAGTGGAATTATTTACAGGAAGTTCAACATTAAATGTCTTAATTTTACTGCCATGGACTATGATCCCATTAGAGAGGGGAGTACTAGTAGATCAGACTTTGAATAAGTTTATTTTAAAGAGAGCTACTATATTGCCCCTCGACCCCCTTTTGTTTTTAATGCCAATGTTATGCTTAAGGTCCCAATCCTGCAATGAGCTCTGTGCAGCCAAAGGAGTCTGCCTATGCTACTATAGGATCAGAACCTTAGAGCTGACAAACAAATCAAGATCATCATGAATTCATTCTTATTGCCTGATAAGACCAAACAGATCAGTGTAAAGGAACGGGAGATGAACATTAATCTTCCCTTTGCCTTTGACATTTGTTCACATAATAACAGGCTATCAGGACGATATTGTTTGTTTCTGTTTCCTGGGATGTAACAGCTCAATAGCTAAGCAAATTTATGAGAGCTTTCAAATGCCAAGAGAGGATTACTACTCAAACCTAGGCTCTTCCCTCTCCACCCCACATCCTCCTTTTATTTATTCCTCTTGTTTACCTAAGGGCTTAAGCTCAGAACTTGTCTTATCAAATTATTCTTTTGCAGTAGGTCCCAAGCCTCTGACATTTCACAGCATATGCTTCCCAGTTAGTAAAGAAATACATGTGTGCATGTGTTTTAAATTGGGGAGTGGAAACCATGTGTTTAAATCCATAGGGAAAGAGGTAATTAATTCAAATTAAAGTTTGCAACCTCCAGAATATAGTCCAAGAGGCTCAAAACCTCAAGCATCATCAGGTTCTTCCAGCTCTACCTTCAGCCAGTCAGTACTGATGACTAGTGAGATATCACATGAAGTTCCCATATGTGAGGTAGTGCTGATGGAATTGCCAGGCCCACGGGATAAAAGTTTCAAAACTGACTAGTGATTGGGGGTGCCGAATTTAAGACACCTTGAAAGGGCCTCATTTTAAGAGGGCATATGCTCAGAAATTTCAAGCCTCTTTAAGATATCTAAGGTTGTTCTTCTCCTTCGAAAGTGGCATGTACATTACTGGAGGTTTGCAACCATGTTAGTCCATTCTGTATGATCCTCTACTAATCTCCTTGTGGATGAATAAACCTGATCCACCCAGGATACCAATTTGACCGTCCAAGATCTTCTTTTTCTGCCTCGTGTTCTTTTGCCATCAACTTTCCCTTCTAGTTCCTATAAACATGCACCGTCTGCTCAGCTTCTTTAGATGTGCCCTGCAAATAGTCCCTCTCTTTTTATAAGAGCCTAACACCAATCATGCTGAGTTCCAATCTTCTCCAATACTTTTTTGTTGGTTACATAGTCTATCCATGATATTGTCAGAATAATTCTATAACACCATCATTCAAAGGACTGTAGTTCCTTTATTATTGACTGTTTGAATGTCCATGTCTCAGGCTGAGGCACCTAAAACCAGCAGCCACTTTTTAAAATCTTGGCACAATATGGCTAAGTCCCCAGGTGCAGAAGGCAGAGGGCATATTTATAGTACCTGAGATATTAATACTTGGCAGCCTTGTTAGCAATCTCAGCAGAGACAGCAAAAATTCAGGGTTTCATTCTCCATTGTTCTGCTCCTTCAGTAGAATCTGTGCAAGAATGAGCATGGAGAGTGAACTGCCCTTTTCCTCCTAGAGTTGCAGCGTATCAGTGGGGAGGAAGGTAGGAAACTTGCACTGTCATGATGCTACTGTTCCATGAATAAAGAAGGAACTTCAGACTCCCAGGTGGTCCAACCTAGTATATTTCAACAGCACCACACTCACTACAAGAATTAAAAATTAATTAAAAAGAAGCCACTCATATCTCCCTGTTTTGTTTTTTCACCTTGTTGATGACCCCTTGCTTTCTTCCTAAATTAAACACTAGCCCTGCTTGTTAAGCCTTTTATCTCCTATAGTTTTGTGATTTTTAGTTCTCCGAGATCTATATCTTTTCTCATATAGATTACTTGTCTGCCTTACATTTTATATTATTTCTCTTGAGATATCATCAACAGTAATGATCAATAGGTGAGTTACTTATAATAATCCTGTTGCAGGCAAGCTCTCGAGTGTGAAATTTTTTCTGACGCTTGTGCAGTTGTTAGAATCACTAGCAAATGGCAAGGAGTTGGAAGATCCATATCTTGCAGGATTTTTAAGGAGACACTATCATCTTAAAGATCAGACATACAGACGCATCTGGCAAGAAGGAGAGAATCTGTGTATAGAGGGTGGCATAAAGAAAGGCAAAATGCCAACAGTGGGAGACAGACGAAGGGACCACTTAGGAGAGAGGATGCAGGGATCGAGGGTATAGGATGACAGAAGAAGAGGAATGGAGATGTGCCAAGCATTGAAGACTATGAGAGGAAAACGGAATTTAATGCAGAAGGACAGAGAAAGATAATGAAGGGAATCAAGAATAGGGGAGGAATTAGAGCTATGTGAGAAACTGGCCAGGTAATTTTGCTCCTTTCGGGAAGGACTGTTGGACCCCCAACCTGGCTTCTACTAAAGGCTGTTTGCCTTACCTAGTTGGCTAGATGCAAACTGGGTGATTTTTTGGCTGACTGATATTCTCTAAGAGGGAGGTGTCTAGGGCTCCACCTTATCTACCTTCAGAAGAGAAGGTACTACTACCTTCTACCTACTATGGGAAGACAGGTCTTTCCTCTTTCTCTCTCCTATCAGATATCATCCCTTGGATCCCCTTCTCCTTCCACTCACTCAGGACAGGGCGGCTCCAAAAACATATTAAATATTTGTATTATCGTATCTCCTAGGAGCTCCAGTCATGGACCAGGACCCTATTGTACTATTGTACAGAATCAATAGACAGTCACTGCCACACCCTAACATGACTGGAGTGGGCTGGTAATTTCCAGCATGACTGATGCATTTAGAGCAGGGGTAGGCAACGTTCGGCACACAGCTCGCCAGGGTAAGCACCCTGGTGGGCCGGGCCAGTTTTATTTACCTGCTTATGCGGTCGCTCGCCTGCGCCGCTTCCCGCCGTCCCCATTGGCCCTGGACGGCGAACCGCGGCCAGTGGGGGCCGCGATTGGCCGAACCTGCCGCATCAGCAGGTAAATAAAACTGGCCCGGCCCGCCAGGGTGCTTACCCTGGCGAGCTGCGTGCCGAAAGTTGCCTACCCCTGATTTAGAGCGATTGAGACATTTCTGGTTTCCACCTTTATTTCCCCTCCTCTAATTAAGAGATTTGGATATGTAGACACAGCGCAGAGTTAGCTGATGTTGGGAGGTCACTCAGAATGACAGCAGTTCTCTCACTATAGATCTGGCATTAGGGAGGCTGTAAAGCAACCCGGCCACCCCAAAAGCTGCAACTGAAAACACATGGACGATGACTCCATGTCTGATCACAACATTTTGGGCACTGGGGGTGGAAAAAGACATTATTGGAAGGTCTCTTCCCCAACCAATGGCAAAATGGGTTATGAGTGTGTCTGCAGCAAAGTTCTAGTGATTTCAATGTGCACTACTGGTGCAAAACATTTTTTAAAAACTGTATTTTTTCCAAATGTCTAATACCAGTTTTTCAAAATGCTTACATTGTGCTGTGCCTTTAAATGAAGGTAGATGTGGGAGATCTTTCTAGACTGGATGGAAATGTAAAGACCATGGATGGGAAGCAAGATGATTAGCTAAAGAGGCACAAAGGACACAGTGTGCTGAAGATGTGCGTGTTGGGGCGAGGGGTGGGTCTCAGATTGCTGTGGGCACTCTCCAGTATAAGCTACAGATGCAGGAGCAATTACTGTGTTCTGGAGCAATAGACCTCGCTGGAATAAAGTGATGTTTTTTCTTGCCTTACACAGTGTTGTATTTATTTGATTTATGCTGAATTAAGAGGTGGCTGTCACAGACCTCTAACCAGGGACCTGACTAAAAAAACATCAAGACTGGGACCTTGATAGTGGAAAGAAAAAACAAAACAAGAAAAGAAAAGAAGCACAGCTATCAGTATAGATTTTCTCTTAAGGTTACTAGAGGCCATAGCTCACGTTCAGTCTTTGTGCAAAACACCCATAGATATCAGTGGGTCTTCGACATGAAAAGCAAGGGTGGAATAGGATCCTATAAATTCTGCTAAACTTGCAACATTCCAATAAAGTGATTGTATTTCACCCTAGGCAGCATGTAAGACAAACGTCTGTCTGTTTTACTGCAGGTATGTTTGTGACATTCTCTCATCTATTAAACATGACACGAAGCAGATCAAAATATAAAACAAGTTGTATCTATGTAGATACAGCTCCAAACCAAGAGACCTAGATGAGGAGTGAAGCTCATCTTGCAAAACGGATTGGATGCCTCTTTAATTTATTATTGTTATGGAGGAGATGTGCCATCTAAAGCACTCAAAGAAAAGCGATGAAATCATAGTGATTATAGCTGAGGGAACATTTCCTAATTTTCCCCAAGAGCTGATGTCACTGTGCATATTTTATCAAGCAATAATCTTAAAATCAAGCTGCCCCAATTTGAGTCTTCTGGTTAGTGAAAACTGCAAAAGAATAGCACAGGCACAAAGCTCAAAGTCCTATGGGAATGCATTCGCAATTCAAATAAAACAAACCCACAATTATATATGTGGAGGCCCTTTGCAGACAGCTATAATTCATCCTTAGAATGCATTTTGGGATAGATATTCTGGGATGCACACTTTCCGGAATGCAATCTGGGACATGTTCAGCTGGAGGTATTTCCATGCCCCCTTGTTCCTAGATCTGAGATAGGCAAACTACGGCCCGCGAGCCGTTTTAAGTCAGCCCCTGAGCCGCACCAAGTGGCTGGGCCCCACACCACGCAGTTCAGCGGTGCTCTGGCTGGGGCAGCGTCCGCACCATGCGACTCGGTCCTGCTCTGGCTGGGGCACTTGGTCGGGGCCACACCATGCGGCTCAGCCCCACTCTGGTGCTCCGTCCAGGGCACTGGGTCAGGGGCCGAGTCACGTGGTGTGGCCCCGCTCCGGCTGGGGAGCTGGGTTGAGGGCTGCACCACACGACTCGGTCCTGCTCCAGCTGGGGCACTTGGTCGGGGCTGCACCACACGGCTCAGCCCCACTCTGGTGCTCCGGCCAGGGTGCTGGGTCAGGGGCCGAGTCACGTGGGTCGAGGGCTGCACCACGCAGCTCAGTCTCGCTCTGGGTGGCGCTAGGTTGGGGGCCACACCCCTGAGCCTCTCCCCACGTCCCAACCTCCTCATCCCCAGCCCCACCCCATTCATGGCCCTCCATACAATTTCTGTTCCCCGATGTGGCCCTCGGGCCAAAAAGTTTGCCCACCCCTGGCCTAGAGCATACTTTAGTGCCAGTGAAACAGCATGTTCAGCAATACAGGCCGTTTTAGAACTACTAGGTGAGGCATGGTCTAGCAGTCTGAATTCAGGACAGAGTGATGGGCCCTCAGAAATTCTAAACTCAGTTCTCACACCGACTCCTACTATGATCTTGGGCAAATCATTTAACTTCTCTACTTTGGGTTTTCCCTGGGTAAAATGGGGAGAGAAATACCCCATACAGACTTTGTTAGGCTAGGCTGTGCCAGCAGCATTAATAGGCATGCTTTATGGGATGGGGTACAGAAGAGCCATGCTGCTCCAGAGTCCCCAGAAGGTCTCCTGGCTGAGTCAGTCAGAATACTTCCTGGGAGCTACTGGGCAATATGCACCAGAACAGCCTATGTTAGCCTTGGAGATGGTGCAGCATGCTTCCCAACCTCCACACCCCACCAGCTCTGCTAATCATGGCCTTACCCTCATCCCACCCCTCCCCTATTTCTCTCCAGGCTTCTGGGCCTGTGAAGTCATTGGGGTGAGTGGAGGGCAGAGATTCCTTTTACTGTCCTTCTGCCCCGGCTCTTGCACACCCACAGTCTTGCTTTTAATATCAGTGCTTTGAAGATGTGATGTGAAGTAAATACCTACTACCTATTCTATTGTCTTCATTGAAGTAGCTATTCCATTAAAAACAAAACCTCCAAAAACACCCCTGTGAAGAGATGAGTAAATATTGGCTGCAATCATAAGTCTCTTCATATTGAGAAGCAAACAGGGGCATCATTGCTCATTCTGCTTTCTTTTACCGGCAGCAATGTGTGCTCAGTAAGTGGGTTAAAATAAAACAAAACCAAAACATCTGGGCATGTTGGAACTCTTAACAATTCAGGGCCCAAAGGCACATTAGCCAACGAGTTAGTCATTTGATGGCAACGTCAACTTCAAAACCTACTGAACTAATGTCAGTCTAAGTCCTGCAGCCACACACACGCTAAAGGTTTCCTTGGAAAAGTATTTTGCTGGTTTTCAAAGTCCCCAGTCGTGTCAGTGCACATTGCAAGATAATGCATGCTTGTCCACATTGGATTGGTAACCCCCTCCTTTTCCCTCTGGGGCTATTAATGATGTGCCAATGGCCATGAAATGAGAAGAAAGTCATTTGAAAGATTTAAAGTATATTCCCAGCTGAAAATTAGATGTAATGCATTTTCTTTTCTGTGGTCCTTAACAAAAAGGCTTTGGAAAAGTCTTCATGCAGACAAGGTAGAAACCATACAAGCAGTAATAAGGCAGATAAATCATTTATGAAGAAAATGAAGGGAGAAAATTTCCTAATGCCAATGCAAGAAGCATTTCCCCTAACATATGGGGCATAATAAATACATTCCATTTTAAAATAAGCAAATGGATAACTGCAGTGACCAAACAAACATTACAGGAGGAAGATGTGAATTATTATAGTAAATTGGCAGAGTGCAAGCAACCCAGTGCTCACTCAGCCTGTTTTCCTAAGAAGCAAAATTCCTGCTGTGAAAATAGGACCCTACCTGTCTCTTCAGATACAAATCCGTTGAAGTATTAAAGCAATGAGTCTTGAGAAGCAGCCTTGAAAACTTCATAAGCAGGGTTATTGTGCTTTATGAAACTATGAACATTACACTCCCTTGTCTTCTTTTTTCATCAAATGGATAAGGACTGTTTTCATTTTCTAATACTGTCTAATCACATCCATCAAAGACAAGGTTCTTTATTTTATTGTTAAAGTTTCCTATGCCAATAAAGCATTTTCTCTGCAGGAAAAACACAAAGTGGGTTATTATTAGAGACATGTTCATGCTAGAAGAGGTTTGGGACCAGAATCTCAGCTGGTGTAAATCAGCAGTGCCTCATTGACCTCACTGGAGTTACACCAAATTATACCAGCTGAGGATCTGATGTATTGTGTCATTATCTCATTAAAATATGACCATGCAAATCATTGTTGCTACCACTGTTATATAATTGCAACAAATCTTATACAGTGTGTGTCAATAGAAAGGATTAAGCCGCTCACACTAATGACCAGAGCCAACCTTTAGAGACATGTTAGAAAAGTATGTGAATGGTTATTAGGGCCACTCCATGCTAGATAGGCTAGAACTTTGAAATGCAAATCAGTATTAGAGAATTGGAGGTGATACTAACTGCATGTGTGTACTTATATCTTGTTAGATGTTAGCCATGTAAACAGACAGTTCGTGTCTGTCACTATAACTATTGATTCAGAGATCCAAAGGACATCTTAACATTTAAAGGAACTGTAAACAAAGTAATACCACTGTATTCATCTCTCTTTGAAATGTATAGCAAATCACCTGCAAATGGTGGAAAAACAGGCAATTGCCTTATGTTAATCTGTGTAACTAATTACTAGCGATGCTTAGGAAATATGTCTACTTCAAAGTCTCCATGATTCCCTAGTGTTTGCCTAAGGACTCTGACCTGTCAAGAGAAGGTCTGGAACTGTACAAAAACACTTGGGTCCTGATCCTTTTTATCTCACATATGCTTGATGCTTAATGCAGAGGAAGCTTGAGCCATAAGGCTGAGATCTCCACAGTCTCATCTGGATCTCCCTGAATATGGACATTGGACTATAATCTATGGACTGATTCTGAAAGAACTCTTTGCAACTACAAAGCTCACCATCTCTGCTATGAATCTGATCCTCAGAACTGTACACATGTCTGTGTGTATATTGATCTTTTAGCCGATACTCTCTCTCTTTTCTTTTTTAATAAATTTTAATTTAGTTAATAAGAATTGGTTGTAAGTGTATTTGGGTAAGATCTGAAATATTCATTAACCTGGGAGGTAATGTGTCTGATCCTTTGGGATTGGTAGAACTTTTATATGAAAAATAAGATTTTCAGTAATCCTCATCATATTTGACTTGGTGTCTGGGTGGAGGCCTAAGGTTGGATTACTTTAAGGGAATGGTGTTGTTGGCTTCTGGGTAATCAGTAAGGTATTATAGAAGCTGTTTTGGTAAATCTACATGTTGCAATATCGACCAGTTTAGGGGATTATCTACCCCACTCTTTGCAATTCACCCTAATTGAGTAACCTCAGTGCAGCTCCCTGAGGGCTCCAGTCACAGTCATGTAATAAAAAGTTGTCTTTGCTTGAACTTGCTTACATGAAACTTCTCGGTGTTTAAGTTACCCCAGAGATTCACTCATGGCTACTATTTTGGATTAGATCCTCTGAGCTCCAGAGGGCACTAGGGAATTAATCATTCTGCTTCCTGAGCACCTATTCCTGCCACCCTCAATTAAAGTTTTCATGCTAATAAAGTTAAGAATCAGTGAAAATATATACACAGCCTTATAGGAATAGAAACATGCCTGTTTTCACATGAGTAGTCCCTGATATTTACTGAATACAAATTCACTGCTGTGTATTCAGACTGCACATTCTTAGAAATTAATAGAATTCGCTGAACTTTACTTAATGAGACATGACAGTGAATAATTATTTGCCCTTTGTATTATCCACTGTTAGCTATTTTGCTTGTGCATGTATTAAACATTAAAGTAGATCACAAGGAACTCCATAAATTTAAAGCCATTAACTGGGTTTTCCTCAACCTTCAATATTTCATGCTTTATAAAAAAAGCTAGCTCACTGAGAAAAAACACAGGAGCCAGGTGACAATCTGGAAGTGGAATTCACCTATGCTTTTCCACAATATTCTGATTCTGAATTTTGCCAGTTATGGGACCGAAAGCCCATTGTAGCCAGTGGAAAGATTCCCCCATTGACTTCAAAAGGCTTTGGATCTGGCCCTAAACTCTTTGCGATTATAATACAAGCATTTTTTACAGTAAAAAATAAAACAAACTGTAAACAGAACCAAGAAGTCTTCTGAGTTAGCAGTGCTAATTAGCTGCAGACACAAATGCATTAAAGATTTTATTAATTAAGCAATAAAACACAACAGTCATTCATGGCAGAAGGATGCAATCCAACAATAGGGATACAAGTCATCCCCCTCCCCATGTGCCCCCACACACTCAGTTTTTTCCTCTCTGTTTCATAAGTATCTGCCCTCTACAAGCATAAGGTCTGCAGACTTTTCAACTTGTTCAGAACTGACTGAGACTCCTGCTGAAGCAGCCCCACAGGAGCCCAATCGAGAGTGAGGGACAAGATCAGACAGACAGACTTGACCTCTTTCCTACTTACAATTCATAACCGAACGACTGTGTCAAAGAGAAAACCAGGCTTAAATAATATTCTTTTGATGAAGATTAAGCAAATGAGCAAGTATAATTAGTAAAACTATAATTACCGGTATAACGTTCCCATTACTGCAATAAACCGAGAGTGCCTGTGGAATAAATTCCAGCTTACTTCCTTCCAGAATAACCAACCAGAGAAAGAAATGCAAAAGTCATGAATAATTCAGGCTTTAACTTGCTTTATGCAAAAAAATTATGTAAATTTCAGATGAGTCCCACATTTGCTGAAAAACAACTCATTTACTTTCAGAATGGTTAATGGATAAAATTTCCTTTTGGGCTACTGTACTGTGTGTCTGTTTTGTGTATGTCTATTTTATGTGCTATTGAACAATCAGTGAAGGATTAACTGGTAAAGCATCTCAATGCCTCCTTTTCTGGAGGTGCTAATTTCAATGTTAAAAGCCTCCATAAACTCAGATTTTGATCTTTTTATTATTATTAAGAGCACTTGTCCAGACAAGGCTGTCAAAAATTAGTCACAGGAGCATATTAAATAATAAACCAGCATAATTAGATCAATATTGAAAACTGCTTTTTCTCCCCCCATCAACTCAAATGAGGAAAAGGTGAGTGACAAGACTCATGCTCTTGTTCCTGAAACTAATTCTATAAAGGGCTAGGCTACACTTCACAGACTCTGCCAATACAGTTATACTGGCATAGCTATGATGACAGAGCTCCCTAGTGTAGTAGTTTCCAAACTGTGGGTTAAGTCCTCATGTGGGGTCACAGGACCAATGGGCCAGATTCAGTCCACGAGATGATTTCCTTTACTCCCAGATCTGTCTGCACTTGCTCCACAAACACCTGTGTGGCAGGACTCCATTTTAATTTACGGTGGAGCGTTTGGGGAGAGGGTCCAGATGCATTTGAAATTGTCTCCTGGGCCAAATCTGGCCCATTGGATCCACAACCTGATTTTGCCATTTGCATGATACGCCCCATCCAAAGGCTGTGCAAGCATCCAGCTGAGACTTGAACCCAGAAGATTCCTTATCTGTGGGCAGTAGCCTCATCAAGAGAGCATCCTATCTGCTTGAGCTGTACTAGCTCTTCTGAGATGGGAGCCTGGAGCAGCTTGTAAGCTCCTTAAGGCAGGGCCTAAGTCTTCTTCTGTGTGCATATGGTAAAGAATCATAATAATTCATTGTCACTTTGCACATGGGCATACGTCTGTTCAAAAAAGTTTTGATGAATTTAATTATCTTTAAGGCAGGATGGTAATTTGATGGTGAGATCTTTGAAGAGTGATTCTCTTGGTTTCCAGTTAGCAAGACCCACTCTGGAAAGAATAAAAGTTCTCATGCCATGTCTCTCCTGATTGAAGAGAGATGGGACTGGGATGTAATGAATATGAAGGGGATTCCTCACTGAAGCTGCAGAATACAAGACAGACCCGGTAGTTCTCTCTGGCTGCCAGATTGACGAACACAGCCTGTGCTGCCCTAGTATCACCATACAGGGCTTTCCTATGTCCTGGCCTAATTTACTTAACAGTGAATGTGCTAATTTTTAATTGAGTTATTACCACAAATTCCTAATTCTGATTTAGGATAGAAGAAGCACAATAGACTCATTGTTATACAGAGCATCTGGTTCAGCCTCCAGCTGTGAGTCTAGTGATGTGTTATGAATGAAAACAAGAGTGCAAGAAACGTGCTTGCAAATATGACAAGGTTTTCCTTAAGCATGGCTTCACCAGTGTTTACGTCAAGAACAAAAAAAGGCCAAATTGCTTGCTGTGTCACACAATGTTATTTCGTGAAAGCAAGAAAGCTAATGAAACAAACGACACCTTGAAAACTTTCACAAGGAACACATAGGAAAACCAAAGTCATTTTTACAGCGCTAGAAAGAAGAAATTTTGCATCAACAAGTGCAATTCAAGAGAGCCACGTCTGTCTCTGACCAAACATAATTGGAGATGAGTTACTCACACTACACAGGCCAAGAAGCCTCACATGACTGGAGAGACCTTGATTTTGCCCCCCCTGGAATCAATATGGTGAAGATAATGCGAGGTGAAAATAAGGCAAACAACTGAAAGCCATACCATTCTCCAACACCACAGTGAAGTGAAGGCTCTTCAAGTTGATGTGAGCACTGAAGGTTGTGATGCACATTTCTTGGCATTTGTGCCATACATATAGGAGGATGCAAATCTCAAAGACATTCTATTCTGTCTCCCTCTTCCTGGGCTTCAGACAGCACAAAGAATGTTTGTTATGTTACATGGCTACATGCAAAACAAAAATACCCTGTGGGATCACACGGTGGGCTTTTGCACAGATGGAGCTCCATCTATGGCAGGCCACAAAGTAGCTCTGCACACCTTGGTCAAGAAAGTTGCTCCATTTGTTGTGTGGACTCACTGCATGATTCACAGAGACCAAGGCAAATTACCCCACTTGCCCCCCCCCTCTGGGCGGCCCTGCTAATTAGTGATGGATCCCCTAAGAGTATAGGTCTTTTCTAGAGAGGAAGGTATTTATCTGTGAGTTTTGTATCACACCCATTCCCATCATGTCGGAGCACATGAAGGAACCAGAGATGTAGGCAAATTTCAGCATCTGAAGAGACAGAAGGGTTTGGTTCAACCAACTTCACCGTTCCTTTGGTTATGTCCATTGCCAATCGGATGCATTTCCCCTCCTTAAATGACATTTTAAAAAATTAGGATTGGGGAAAGAGGTTGAGATTTCATGATCACTAGTTTAATCTAGGTGTGGCTTTATATGCACACTCATTAAAACATACTTATACATTAACCTTCAGCGAGAGGATTGCTTGCTTTAAAGGTTACTGTCTGTGTACTGAAGCAAAAATCATAAGTGCTATTTTGTTATAGACCTTCTGGAAAAGAGACACAGGGGTATGTATAATTTACCATCTGATTTCAAGCTGAGACAAAAAAAATTATCACATATGTTTAGGTTCTTTATTCAGAATGAAATGATTCTTCCCTGCAATACAAATCTGGAGGCAGTGTCTCAAAGCGAGCTCTTCTCTGACTGCAAATTGACCACAAAGGCCATAAAAAAGGCAGGTCAAGTGACAGGCAGGTCACAACAGGAGTCTGCAGTCTTTTAAAGTTTACTGTTTGTTGATTAAAACTAAGCAACCCAAAACAAAAACTATGTCTTGGGGTGAGACACAGTACAGAGGTTCTGGAAGAGGTCCCTGAGCACTTGTATAAAGTAATGAAGATTAATGGGCTGTCATCTGGAACTATGTGCTTAGATAATGATCTCCTAGGTGTGACCATTGATCAATTGTCTAAATTTGGAGTAGTTCCTCATTTATCGTGATGCACTGGATAAGGGAAATTGTTCCAAGTGGGAAGGAATGGATAGAAGATTTCAGTGCATATGCATCCAATGGAAGCTCCTCATGGTTCAGTGTCCATCCTGTTTCAGATCTGATGCACTATTGTTTGTATTACAGCCCTGTTTAGAGGCCAGAGCACCATTGCACTAGGCACTGTTCAGGCACAGAACAAAGACTTCCCCCAAATACCTTGCATGGTTTACCTTCTGCTGTAAACTGTCTCCCATGCATACAAGTTACATCTATCCATTTTCATACATTACCAGCCTCCACCACATTTAACAAGGGACACAGCAGAACAGAGAAACTATCTGAAAACATTTGTAGAGGAAAAACAAACAGGCTTATTGCCTATGGATTTGAATCACTGAACTCAAAAGCTGGAGTGAGTCATATGCTCCCTGTGTTAACTGTAGGGTTGTCATAGTAATGATTTCTCCCTATTATTTTTTGTTTTAGTTTTAGAGTCTGTGGGCTGGATTATGCTTGGTCTTGCAAGGGGAAATATACAGGAGGGAGAAGAAGGGCACAAGGAACTTTTGCTCTTCTCCCACCTCACTGCCATCATCTGCACACTGGGTATATGGACACAGTACCAGTTCTTGCACTCAGACACCATGGAGGATGGTACAGTGACACTGACTCCCACTGCACCAGCCAGCAGAGCTGGCCGTGTGTGGAGAAGAAAGCAAATTGCTTCGTTTTAAAGGGCCATGCTTCCAGACCTATTCTGCCCCCACCCAAAGGTATGAATTAAAGCCATAATTTAGCCTTAAGTGTGGTTTGTACATATGCACTAGAAAACATCACTGGACGGTCACTTGTTTTAGACACAGGAATAAGATGGTCATAGTTTTGCAATGTTTTAGGTAGGAGGCATATTAATTCACTGCGCAGAGTTGCTGAGGATGATACTAGTTGGCACTGTTGGTGTTTTGCCTAAGTGCAATGGTGCCCAAACTTTTCCTCTCGCACCCCACCTTACCAGTAATGGAATCTTCCTCCTCCACCCCCCACCCATAACTGCACAGTTGGCTCAGCAGAGGACATTGGGCTGAAGGCAGAGCTGGCCTGGGGCAGAGAGGGAATGAGGGCAGAGCAGAGCTGCAGCTGGGCTCAGGGAGGAGCTGGGGGGCAAGTGGAGCTGTGGCTGGGACCGGAGCTGGGCTAGGGACGGAGCAGAGCTACAACTGGGGGCAGACCAGGGGATGAGTGGTGCTCCCCTCCTCACTGTGGGGGCTACCCTTGGCCCTGCCGGGTGCCCTCCCCAAATATTTCTCCATGCCCCCCTACAGGGTACACCCCACAGTTTGGGGACCACTGGCCTAGTGGTGGCAGATGTTGGGACCTTGCAACAACTTGGTTGCCCAATGGAAGAGAAATCGGTGATGCAGAATCAGGGTGTTCTCTAGACTAATTTATTCATTTACTGGTTGCACTCATCCTGTTTACCTTGAACAGATGTGTTCCCAAGCTGCACAGGCAATTTTCTTTTGCAGAAGCCTCAGTTAAAACACCATAGCCCAGCTACCAAAAACAGCAAACTCGTTCACAGCCCCTCTTTGTGGTTGATGGCTTTAGCCCAGACATTACCCTTTTCCTGCCCAAGTCCCTGAGCTTCTTACTTTGGAAACCCCTAGTCAAAAGCTGTTCACCCAGACTGCATAGTCTTGCCAGGTCATCTTGAGTGTTCATACTCCTTTCCTGAAGCTTTTCTGTAGCAGGAAGGAACTTCAAACAGATTTATCTGGAGCCAGCTCTTGGCCAGCCTCCAAGCTGACAAGGAAAGTGCATAACCTCTTACTGACCATCGGAGTGCAGTTACTGTCTGGGGTTCCATGGATGTGGCTGTCTGTATTTAACCCTTTGTATGGAGAGTTCCACACTGAGTGCTTATCCAGAAATGATTCATAATAGGAACATTTTGGGCCATAATATTGATGATACAACAACAACAAGCAGCAGAACCTAAATTATTTACATATTTTAAATGTCTAAAATATTTGTTATTACCGCTCTTCCTACTTTAGCTCATGGCTGAGGCTCTTCAACATTCTCCTTCCTGTCAAAAATGCTCACCTGTACTCTATGAAAAGAAAAGGCAAGGCAAAGGTAAGAGAGGAGTTTGGGAGTGGAGGGGAGGGATTCAATAACTAAGACAGAGGTATTGATTTCAGGGAAGGAAAGGGCTGTCTGGGTCAATTAACTTATATCTCTACACAACAGCATGGTTGATGTTTTGTTTCTTTAGCATTTTCGCCAATTTACTTTTGAATACCTCTAGGATCTGGTGCCTCAACCCACCCATGGCAAATTCTTCATTGTCCAATTGAACTCACTGCAAAAAGTTGTTTCCTAATGTCTATACAATTTTTCTCTCTTTTAGTTTCAGGCTATTGCTCCTTATTATGCCATCTTTAAAATACTTTTAGAAAATCTGCCACTTTTTTAATACCATTCTGTGTAAAGGATATATAGACAGCAAACCTGTCCCTCTCTGAGCCTCTTTTCTGAAAGCAGATTCAATTGATAGTTCATAACCTATAACTCTTTGATCATCTTTGAAATTATTAAGATTTCCTCTATTTCAGCTATGCCCATTATACATAAATAAAGGAGCCTGAAACTATGAAACTATGAAGAAGTGTGAAACTGATACATATTGAGGTCCTACGTATGGTACAATTATTTATACACTCTCACTTTGTATTTGTCATCCCCCCCCAAAAAACTATTATTATTTCTACTTAAAATTAATTTTGCAGTAGTGCCTACACGCTCAACCTGGACAGAACCTTATTGCAGTAAGCACTTTACAAACATATAGTATAATGTTGAATAAAGGAACATTTTTCAGATGTGTCAATCTATACTGTAGTTTTCTGTTACCTGGATACTACTTTAAACAAACAGCTGTTGTTGGTCCATGAATACCCACTGAAATGAGGTTATGCTAAAGACTGGTATGCATAATATTAGTTATGAACCTAGTAATGAAAAAGTTAAAGTTTGACACTGTTCTATCCTGCTCATTCTGCCATCACATCTCAGTGAGACAAACACTGGAGCCAAAAATTTTCAAAAACAAATGCCTACAGTTCATGTTTAGGCACCTAAACAAGGGGCCTGAATTTCAAAAGGTGCTAAGCATTCAACAATCCCCAATTAAGCCAACCCATTTTTTAAAATCTTGGCTTGTACTTTTTCTATCACCCTGGGAATAATAGTAACTTAAATTGCTAAACGTTACGGCCAAGCTTTGCAAACTTGGAAGGCTAAGTTAAGTGCCAAGGCCAAACTCTTCAAAGCCAGGATCATAAATCAGGATTTTCATTGGTGCTGAGCACCCACAACTATCTTGATTGGGATCTCTAGATGCTACTGTAATATAAGTACCATTACTACGAATAATAGAAGTCAATGGGAGCTGCAGGCACTCAGCACATCTCAGAATCAGGCCACTTTCTTAGGTGCCTAAATATAGATTACACTAGAAACACTACAGTGGCACAGCTGCAGTGATGTAGCATAGACAGACACTTACTGTAGCAACTGATGGGGTTTTTCCATCGCTGCAGTATATACACCTCTCTGAGAGGTGGTAGCTAGGTTGCCGGAAGAATTCTTCCATTGACCTAGCAGTGTCTACAGCGGGGGTTAGGTTGACTTACTTACATCACACCGGGCATGACATTTTTCACAGCCATGAGTGATGTAGTTAAGCCAACCTAACTGCGTAGTGTGAACGAGACCTTAGATGCCTAGTTCTACGCACGCAAGTTTGAAAATTTAGGATTAGCATGCTATTTAACCTTTGAAATCTTTTCATATTTTAAATTACTTTTGCACAGAGAACACACCAACTCAGTTATTATATCCTTTCAGAATTTAACTGCAGACTGTTAACAAATAACAGAATAGCACGGAAATTGTAATATGCAGAAGATCAAAACCTAGCGAGACAATAAGCAGAAAAACTATGATAAGGAAACTATATGAAAAGCAAATATAACCCAATTATTCAGACAGGGGCTCCCAAGTAGTCATAACATGAGTGGGTCATACAAGACTAAACTTTCATAACTTCTAATATTAAAATCTTTGCCTCTGGCTGTTAAAGCAGGAGGTAATATCTCTGGGATTAGGAGACTTCTGCTGCATTCTAGGACTATAGCTCTGCAATGAGGCTATGAGGCTCTCACTAGATTATTAATATTTAGTGATTCTTAATCACCAGCTTTATTGCAAAACTGCATCATATAAACAGTAATTTATTTCAAATTCCTCCATAATAAAAAAAGTACATGGCTTACCATGATAGTCCTGATAAAACAAATAGGTTGTTTCTCTGAGTAACAAAAAAAAAAAAAAAAAAAAAAAAAAAAAGAGAGATTTATTCCTAGCTGCCTCAACATCCTCTAACCATTCTGTACCTTGCAGACTGGACTTGGGACATTCATCAGAAACAAATGAAACGCAAGACCGAGAATCTAAAATACAGCTGAGGTACAGCATTATTTTAGGCACTTCACACAGGTTATATACCATTCATTTTACTCCTGATTACAGAGGCATTCTCCAGATGGCACGGCTAGAGGTCTAGTTTCAGGGCATTGTAGCCCAGACGTCACTTCCACAAAGATCTCCAGCTACCTCTGAACCACAATGAACAGAGGATGCTCCAGTCTGAGACTCTTTGAGTGCTGCTGACATTTAGCAGCACAACTGGGCACAATTTGCTACGTTTATAAAAAACAGAGGACGTGTCTGTTGTATTATTATTTGTAGTACAGTAACCTGCAGAGCTTGGGTTAGGGCCCCATTGTGTCAGGCACTGAATAAACAAAAGTAAGAAAAAGAAAATGCCCCAAGAATTTTCAATCTACATAGACAATATTAGAAATGTAGGACTGGATGGGACTTCGATAGGTCAGCTAGTCCAGTCCCTTACATTCAGGCAGGACTAAGTATTATTTAGACCATTCCTGAGAGGTGTTTGTCTAACCTGTTCTTAAAAACCTTCAATGATGGAGATTCCACAACGTCCCTAGGTAAATAGTTCCAGTGCTTAAGTACCCTGAGAGTTAGGAAGTTTTCCCTAATGTCTAGCCTAAATCCTGCTTGCTGCAACTTAAGACCATTACTTCTTATCCTGTCTTCAGTGGATAAGGAGAACAATTTATCACCCTCCTCTTTATAAAAACCTTTTACATACTTGAAGTTTTATCATTTCCCCACCTCAATCCTCTCTTCTCCAGATTTAACAACCCAATTTTTTCAATCTTTCCTCATAGGTCATGTTTTCTAGACCTTCAATTAATTTTGTTGCTCTCCTCTGGGCTCTCTCCAATTTGTCTACATCTTTCCCGAAGCACAGTGCCCAGAACTGGACACACTAATCCAGTTGAGGCCTTATCAGTGCTGAGTAGAGTAGAAGAATTACTTCTTCTGTCTTGCTTACAACAGTCCTGCGAATACATCTCAGAATTATGTTCACTTTTTGTGAAACAGTATTCCATTACACTGGTCTACAATTTTTGAGAAGTCGTCTGCTTCAGAGATAAAATGTGCTATTTATTATGTATTTTGATGTTCTGAATTCAAATATGACAATTAAAACAACTGATTGGCTACTGTTTCTAAGATATTTAAGTTTTTACATTTTATGTCTATGTATATTGTGTAGACAGTAGAGTTTTAATTATAAATTGTAAACCTAGGTCTTTTCATGTGTTTATAGTTACTTTACATGATAATATTTCACCTGTCCTGTTTATGTAACACTTTAAAAATCAGCAAAAGGGTTATATAAATAAAATTGATTATGAAACAAAAGGCAAAAAACTATTATGTACATAGTTTAGTCTTATTCAGTGTCTACTCGGCGCTTCTTGGCTTGTCTCTTGTATTCATTAAATGGAGCATTTCTTGTCACTGTCCAGCAATAGTCTGCAAGCATTGATGGGCTCCATTTGCCCTGATAGCGTTTCTCCATTGTTGCAATGTCCTGGTGAAATCACTCGCCGTGCTCGTCACTCACTGCTCCGCAGTTCGGTGGAAAAAAATCTAGATGAGAGTGCAAAAAATTTATCTTTAGTGACATGTTGCAACCAAGGCTTTTGTATGCCTTGAGGAGGTTTTCCACCAACAACCTGTAGTTGTCTGCCTTGTTGTTTCTGAGAAAATTTATTGTCACTAACTGGAAGGCTTTCCATGCCGTCTTTTCCTTGCCACGCAGTGCATGGTCAAATGCATCATCTCGAAGAAGTTCACGAATCTGAGGACCAACAAAGACACATTCCTTTATCTTAGCTTCACTTAACCTTGGAAATTTTCCACAGAGGTACTTGAAAGCTGCTTGTGTTTTGTCAAGGGCCTTGACAAAGTTCTTCATCAGACCCAGCTTGATGTGTAAGGGTGGTAACAAAATCTTCCTTGATTCAACAAGTGGTGGCTGCTGAACACTTTTCCTCCTAGGCTCCAATGACTGTCGGAGTGGCCAATCTTTCTTGATGTAGTGGGAATCTCTTGCACGACTATCCCATTCGCAGAGAAAACAGCAGTACTTTGTGTATCCAGTCTGCAGACCAAGCAAGAGAGCAACAACCTTCAAATCGCCACAAAGCTGCCACTGATGTTGGTCATAGTTTATGCACCTCAAAAGTTGTTTCATGTTGTCATAGGTTTCCTTCATATGGACTGCATGACCAACTGGAATTGATGGCAAAATATGGCCATTATGCAGTAAAGCACCTTCGATGAATCAATGAACAGTCTCCACTCATCTGGATCATGAACGATGTTGAGGGCTGCCATCACACCATCGATGTTGTTGCAGGCTACAAGATCACCTTCCATGAAGAAGAATGGGACAAGATCCTTTGACGGTCAGGGAACATGGAAACCCTAACATCACCTGCCAGGAGATTCCACTGCTGTAGTCTGGAGCCCAACAGCTCTGCCTTACTCTTGGGTAGTTTCAAATCCCTGACAAGGTCATTCAGTTCACCTTGTGTTATGAGGTGTGGTTCAGAGGAGGAGGGTGGGAGAAAATGTGGGTCCTGTGACATTGATGGTTCAGGACCAGAAGTTTCATCCTCTTCCTCTTCCTCGTCTGACTCAAGTGAGAATGATTCTGGTGCATCAGGAACCGGTAGTCCTTCTCCATGGGGTACTGGGCGTATAGCTGATGGAATGTTTGGATAATGCACAGTCCACTTTTTCTTCTTTGACACACCTTTCCCAACTGGAGACACCATGCAGAAGTAACAATTGCTGGTATGATCTGTTGACTCTCTCCAAATCATTGGCACTGCAAAAGGCATCGATTTCCTTTTCCTGTTCAACCACTGGTGAAGATTTGTTGCACAAGTGTTGCAGCATATGTGTGGGGCCCACCTCTTGTCCTGATCTCCAATTTTGCAGCCAAAATAAAGGTGATAGCTTTCTTAACCACAGTGGTTATACTGCGCTTTTGTGATGCAAAAGTCACTTCACCACAAACATAGCAGAAGTTATCTGCACTGTTCACACAAGTACGAGGCTTCTCTGCTCACTTTGGCTAAACAGAAATGTGTTCCTTTGCAAAATCAAACACTGACAAATAAGATAGCATGACACTGTATGATTTCTAGAGCTGATATAGGGCAATTTGTTCAGCAGAGTGATGTAAGCTTCGTTATGATTGCATCATCCATGACTTCTAGGAATAACATGATGCAATTCATATCGTGTATGACGCAATACCAGCTTCAGATTGCATCATTCATTGTTTTGCCTAAAAAGCAAGTATTGTCCAAACCCAGTCATAGATTTATTCATAGATTCAGTCAAAGATGTATTTTAGTCATTTCTGGTTTAAATTGAGATCCTTTCCCTTTATAACTCCCTTATCCTCCGCCATTCCCAAGTCAAGGGTCATATATACTGACCCAATAGCATATCTTGAAAACTAGAGCCAATCAACAATTTTAAGCATCATTTTCGTTCTCAGTGACCCAGAATTAGTAAAGTTTGACTACATTTATTTCAGAAGCATTTTGACTGTAGAGCAGTGTTATTGACTCAAGTTTAGTTTGTGATCCACTTAGCCCCCAGATCCTTTTCTGCAGTACTTACAAAATGGGAAATGACTGCCTAGGAAGGAGTATTTGTTCAATTGATTATTCATTCCCAAGTATAGTACTTGGCACTTGTCCTTATTGAATTTCATCCTATTTACTTCAGACAATTTTTCCAGGTTGTCAAGATCATTTCGAATTTTAATCCTGTCCTCCAAAGCATTTGAATCCCCTCCCAGATTTTTTTTAAACACTTCTCATTCAAGAAACTTTCTTGCCACAGCAAGTTAGTTGAAAATTTGCTTTATGGAATGACCTCAGTTCTGAATCATACTTACTATGGAAATTTTTCACCTGCTGCTCAACCAAAGGGTCATGAGAAGATTCAAATAGTATTATGTGCACAAAGAGCACTTGAGGGTGCACTTGTCTTATTGCTCTTCCAAGTAAGTGTATGCTTTTGCATGTGCAGATTTTACACCCAGTCTTGAAAACATGGCCATATTTTGTTAAGCAGATTGCAAGTTACATTATATATAGGTTTTATAGTCCCCAGTGAAAAGTTTTCCTCCTGTGTCAATTGAAGTTGATGCAATAAATTTATAATCATTACCTTGTTCTTCACTTGCTGCACAAGCCAAATATCATAACCCTGGTGTCAGAAAAACTGGCATGCTATTAGGCACTGACCATAAATGATGGCCTAAAGAGTTTCTGAAATATAAGTGCCTCAAGGGAAGCATTTCACATAATGCCCCTCAGCCAAACCCAAGTATTAATGACTATTGTCCCTGTGTAATAGGCAGTATGAATATGAGTTAATCAAATTAGGAATGACTGTAAACACAGTAGTAGGTCACAAAGAATAAATCTTTTTGATAGAACTTGGCATGAATTTTCAATGCTGCCAATGTAGATTCTATTTGGGGAGTGAAGCTAAATCCACTCTGGCGATGAATGATATGATAATACAGACATATTGCCTTCTGCTTGCCTGTTCACATGTTCAGGTAGGGTGACCAGATCACCACACTAAAATATCGGGACACATCGGGGTGCCATAAGCCCCACCCACAGTCCATCCTCACTCCTCCCAGGCTCCTCCCCCACTCTGCCCCAGGTCCCACCCCCTCACCGCTCGCCCCCCCCCCCACCGCACCCTTCCTCATCCCCCAGCCTGATGCTGGCTTGCTGCGTCCTTCCTCAGTCTGCCATTGCTCGTCTCCCCGCCCGCTCGCTCGCCTCTTCACCCCCCCACCCGCCCTACAGTGCCGACTTCCTCTCTGCCGGGTGGGTGCTTGCCCACCCCCCACCTCTTCCTGCCCCTACACCGCCCTTACTCCTCTCCCATTCCGCCCTCTTCCCCCAAGTGCCCACCCCTGCCCTGCCTCTTCTCCGCCTCCTTCCCTGAGCACGCCACATCCCCGATCTTCCCCCTCCCTCCTGGAAAGCGCTAAGCGCTGCCAATAGCTGTTAGGCAGCAGGAAGTGCTGGAGGGGGGGAGGAGCGGGGACGCAGCACGTTGGGGGGAGGGGAGGAGAAGGAGGAGGAGGTGAGGATGGGGGAGTTTGGCTGCAATTTTTTCCCGTGAGTGCTCCAGCACCACAGGGTCAGCGCCTCCTTCCCGCTCACCTCCCTACCTGAATATCGAGACAAATGGTGTCCCAATCGTACATTGATCAGGATGCGGGACAAAGGGTTAAATATCAGGATAATCCCAATTTTATCAGGACATCTGGTCACCCTATGTTCAGGTTACTGGTTTATAATAGGCTGTGCATGGGAAACTTGATCTCCTTGATCAACAATGGGTAATAAAAGCAAGGCAAGTCTACTGAGCTGACATTTTAACAAACAGCTGTCACAGATCCCATCGGGCAGTGTTTCCCAAACTTGGGATGCCGGTTGTGTAGGGAAAGCTCCTGGCAGGCTGGGCCGGTTTGTTTATCTGGCCCGTACCGCTTCCAGCAGCCCCCAGGTCTAGAGGAGCGAACCGTGGCTAGTGGGAGCCGCGATCGGCCGGACCTGCGGACACGGCAGGTAAACAAACCAGCCCGGCCCGCCAGGGACTTTCCCTACACAAACGGCGTCCCAAGTTTTGGAAACACTGCCATAGGGAATCAGAAATAAAAGCAGTGTATGTCAGTTCCCAAGATGACAAAATAGCATAGTCTCTCTCATAAGTGTGTGAGGCAAACTCTCCACACACCCCCACCCTCATACACACAGAACAACTGCAGAGGTGTTTGAAAAGAGTCAAGAGTACTTAAGAAGCAAATGTATCCATTTCTCAGTCATTTGGATCACTGTTGGCTCAAAATCAAATACACAGAAAAGCACAGGTGGGTGATGTGCACAGACAGTTCAGATAAAGTTTTACCGTGGTTTCAAAATTGGTCTCTGGCTGAGTGAAGCCAAGTTATTGGTGCATAACATTTTAAGGCTCAGACAAAAACTTTGTGACTGTTTCCTTAGAGTGAGCAGGGTAGTATTTTTAATACTATCTAACAGAGGCGAAATGGTCTGAACTTACCAGTCAGGCAACATTTCATGACTGCATCAATCCCCACATGGCTTGTCTAGGCTAGAGTTTGTAGTCTTGTTTTAACTTGAGTTAACCGATTGCCAATTAAGTTAAATGTAAGGATTGTAAATGCTAGTCTAGATGCTCCACAAACCATTGTTCCAGGACACAGGTTGATCCTTGGGGCTCATGTTGCGGGGCTGTAAAACTGTGGTGTAGATGTCCAGGCTCAGGCTGGGTGGGAGGATCCCAGAGCCCGGGATTCAGCCCGAGCCCAAACATCAACACTACAATTTTACAGCCCTGCAGCCCAAGCCCCATGAGTCCAAGTCAGCTAACATGGGCCATCTGCGGGGATTTAATTACAGTGTAGACAAAACCTTAAGGATAGCCCTAGATGGGTCCGGAATGGTGAAACAGCATGGCCCAGCTTGATTCTACACCGCAGCTGGTAAATGGCAGGATTGTCAAACCCCAAAGTACAAAACACAACACTCCTGTGAGATTTACTTCCTTACTGAAACACACAAAACTCATTCCCACTGCTTATGCCTCTGATTGAATAGTGTATGCATTATGGCACCATTGCTGTGCCTTAAAAGAGCAGGAAATCTACAGGAAAATAGCCTGAAGTTGTGGATTATCACTTATCACCATCTCTTCTTTGCCAGTTAAGAAGCACTGCAGATAAAGTTGCCAACAGTACCACGTTATAAGGGACATCCCTTGTCTGAATTAAAAATTGCCTGTCCTTTTTAATCTGGGATTTTTTTTTTATTCTGTTTACAACCAGGAGCGTAGTGGTGCCACAGCAGTCTGGTCTTTGCTCCAGCAGCACTACACTGCTGGCTGAAATGTGGGATAAAAGATGTCCGATACTATTTAGAATACTGACAAAGGAGCAGCCAGGTCAAGTTTGAGCGGTGTTGCAATTTAGCACATGCCACTTAAATTTGACCCAGCTGCTCCTCCATCATGCCAGACAGAGGGGCAGCTGAGCTACATTTGAGTGGCATTGCATGATAGATGGGTGGCTAGGACAAACTGAGTGCCAATGCAACCATGTGTGCCAGGTCTCACTGCCACACAAATTTGGCCCGGCCACCCCTCGGTCATGCACAACCTGTAATTTTGGAAGACAAAGTTGGCAGCCACAACTACAGATCAGACCTTGATCATGTCACCACTACTTCAGCAACAACCTACCCATCTCGCCCTCCTGTGCTGTATCTGCAGCCCTAAGTGAACCAATTCAAAATTATTTCAATGCATACACTGCTTGCTAACTTCCTCGCAGCTCCGCCTCTTTTAAAGTGGCAGTGCATGATACTGTTGTATGGCTACTAACTGAAAAACTAGTGACCTAAAATCTTCTAGAGGCAAGTGATCTAGAGTGAACCAAGTTTATTTTGTGTCCAGAAGATCTGTAGGCATTTGTACACGGCAACAGGGCCGGCTCTGGCTTTTTTGCCGCCCCAGGCAAAAAAGCCTCCCACCACCCCCGCCCCCCCCCCAGCGCGCCAGGGGAGGGCGCCGAGCCCGGGCGCGGGCCGCTCTCCCCGACCGGCCGGAGGGCCGGGGGGAGGGCGGCGAGCCCACCGTGGCTCCTCTGGCGGCCGGAGGCCTGGGAGGTGGGCGGAGAGCCCGGCCAGGGCTCTGTTGTCCCCGGCAGCCAGAGCACCAGGGGGAGGGCGGAGAGCCCAGCCCGGGCTCCGCTCTCCCCGGCGGCCAGAGCGCTGGGGGGGAGGGCGGAGAGCCCGGCCTGGGCTCCGCTCTCCCCGGCGGCCAGAGCGCTGAGAGGAGGGCGGAGAGCCCGGCCCGGGCTCCGCTCTCCCCGGCGGCCAGAGCGCCGAGAGGAGGGCGGAGAGCCTGGCCGCGGCTCCACTCTCCCCGGCGGCCAGAACGCCGGGGGGAGGGCAGCGAACCCACCGCGGCTCCGCTCTCCCCGGCGGCGAGCCCAGTCACGGCTCTGCTCTCCCCAACGGCCGGAGCGCCGTAGGGAGGGCGGCGAGCCCACTGCGGCTCTGCTCTCCCCGGCAGCCAGAGCCGGAGCACCACGCAGCGCCGCCCCCCTCCACGTGCCGCCCCAAGCACAAGCTTGGTGGGCTGGTGCCTGGAGCCGACCCTGCATGGCAATTAATTTTTTTAGGGAATAAATGGGGAAGAATCAGACCATCTGCCATATCATTTTCTGACATTAGATATGTGGAACTAAAATTGGTCAGGCCTTCCTAGTTTACTGCCAGGAACTTGGTTTCTATAACAAGAATTAAATTGGATCTATGGCTAAATGCAATTTTGAAAACTGAGATCTGTACCCACAGTAAATAAAAACTGGTCTTATTATACTGCAGCAACAACAACGGACTTTATGTAAGATTAAGGCATTATGGCATTTTTCCACCAGGGTCTCTACTGTCCAAAGGCAAGCCAATTACACCTGTTTGTGACTTTCAACATGAATTACATTATTAGCTTCATCAGTGGCAAAAAAGTGTGATTGACTATGTGTGACAGCTCACACATGCCAACAATTCACAATAAATTGCCTTCCTGTTTGTATAAAAGAAGGCACTCGTGCTCAATCTTATGTATATATTTCATCACTGAGACAGTGGGCTACTCTGAGGTATGAAACTCTACCAAGTTTTCTGTGCAAAAGTGTGGAATCTTCATCACTATTCTAGCACCTGGAGACTCATTACAGAATCTCTTCTGAAAATCAGAAAAACTTAGTGTTTTGCCTCAATTGTGTTTAATTATTAATAACCTTGGACTAATACAACTCTCTCTCAGATACTTCAGTAGAGATCAGAGTTTCATTTTCAAGTTCTTAATTTAACTATGTGACAAAAAACGGCCTCTGATTTTCTGCCTAGACAGTTCATTCCCTGGTATGGAAGAAGAGAAGCCCTAGGAATGGGCTATTAAGATTATTTTTTCAGATTATTTTATGCAAGTTTGAGATATAACAGGGACTTACAAAAATCACTTACTTCAGAAGCCTCACTACAAGAAGTGTCTCTTTTTGTTGAGAGAGAACAAAAACAAAATACAACCCCAAATAAACTATTTAAAATCCTGTTGAAGGGTATGAGTAATGAAAGGGCTTTGGGCATGTACTCTTCACAGTTTACCTCGTAGTAGAGTTGCCAACCCTCCAGGATTGGCCTTGAGTCTCCAGGAATTAAAGATTAATCTTTAATTAAAGATTATATCATGTGATGAAACCTCCAGGAATACATCCAACAAAAACTGGCAACCCTACCTCATAGTCTGGAATCCATCCTGAAATTCCTGAGAAGTTGTTGGGTATTGGTCATCTCCAGTATATTTGATTGGTATCAGCAGTATGCATTTGCTGGATAACTGCACCTGTATTTCCCACGGTCCACTAAGGGCACCCATTTTGGACTCCTGGCTCCTCAGGCACCACCGTTCTGAAGGAAAAAACACCTTAAAAATCAATAAAAAGAATCAACATGCATGCTAAAAAGCTTACGAGAGGTCACCCCCCCAGCTCCAACCTTGTACTCTGGGAGGTGTCAGTCCTTCAAAAGCCCACAACTGGGTTTTCCCTGTGGTTACAAGTTTATAACCATCTCAGATTCAGAACCAAGGTTTAGCAGATCACCAGTTTTATATATATATATATATATATATATATATAGCTTGGCCCTTTTATCTCCAGTAACAGGTAATCAGCAAATGATGACCCACTACTCAGGGTGTAGCTTCAAAAGGCTAGATTTTCATATAATGGAGGGTGGGGAATTTGCATTAATCTCTCCCTAACCCTTCTGATCCCAAAAGTCCATTCTTGTCTGGCACATGTTCAACATAGTCCTTTGAACTCCCAGGCCTCACATCACATTTACCACCTGGAGAGGTTACATTCAACCTTGGCCCACAATAACGCATCAACTTTGTATTTAAAACAACGGACCCCGAAGATACTTAAACTTATTTCAATAAGGTCTCCCAGGGATATGCCGGAAATTGCTTTAACTGTCACAAACAGCTTTTCACCTTTTCACTCTCTCTACAGGGAGTCTATGGTATGACAGATGAGAAACGTCTGAGACAAGCGCCTCCAACTAACATTACCACTAGTGCGCAGGAGGAACAGACTTCTGATCAAAGGCATGCTAGTGGAAACTCCTATAGAAAGCTCTCTGAAACACTTACCACTACTACATAATGTTTTATAAGGGGGCGGGGGAGAGCAAAATAAAATACTGATGGAGCCTGCCTGTCTGCACTTTCATTTGCTGGAGATGAAAATCAATGCTTATTTCATTGTCTTGCTTTATTGCAGCAGAAAGCATAAAATTTTGCATAACTGTATTACTAGTCAGTCAGCAGGGCTGGCTCTAGCATTTTTGTGGCCCCAAGCACACACACACAAAAAAAAGCCGTGTTCGCGATCGGCGGCAGGTCCTTTGCTCCGAGAGGGAGTGACGGCCCCGCCGCCAAATTGCCACCGAACGGCCGGATGTGTCGCCCCTCTCTTCATTGGCCGCCCCCGGCACCTGCTTGCTACGCTGGTGCCTGGAACTGGCCCTGTCAGTCAGCCTCTCTCATTATATTATATTATATATAGTCTCATATATATTTAGTCAATTATCCTTACCTGCAAAATTTTTATATATATATATAAATAAAATGTAGCAGGTAAGGATAATTGACTAAATAAAAGATGGCGTGAGATATACACACATTGTAAAACTACAAAGATGCCTCCTTCATGAAACTTACGAGCATTGCACCACAATGGAATTCCACATTTCTCCTGAAGCAGTCTCTTAGAACTTGTTTCCAAAGTTTTCTCTGCATATAAAGCTCAGGATGATCTATTAGTTATATGTGCACTTAATGCCAGGAAAGGGTGTGGTTTTTTTTGTTTTCTTAAGTGTGAATATTTTGTAGCCAGTCAACCAGATTTATTTCTCGGGATCTTCAGATACAAAAAGCACAGGCTTCTACCACTTGAACTAAAGCTTACTTGACAGCAGAAGTAAGTTGTTATGATCTTTGTGGTTCAGTTAAAGAGTGATGAGTAAAACATCATGCAACCATGTTACAATGTGCATCCAAAAACAGTTTTGTGTTGGTTGCTTGCACCCAACAGATTCTTCATTCCCAGCAACTTCAGTTTCAGGATGTGGATGAAAAAATGTAGGGTTTCAGTAATGTAAACCCTAACTCACATTACATGATTTCAATTCCTGTCTCCCTCCCATTTTTAGCTTAACAAATAGCCTCATTGCAGGCACTTCCTTGGAATAAATGGCCCCATTAATCCACAGAAAGCTTCTTGCACCCCTACTGTTATTGCTTATACAATGTAGTGAACGTATGCTTTACAGCACATCTCTAGGACAAACTAAAACTAGCATACTTTCTTTAAAAGAGTTTTTTGTTCAAGTTCCTGGAGATATTTTAAGAAGCAGGCGACCTCAGTCAGATGCAATGAATTGCTTAGAACTATTGTCACAGAGATACTCTGAAATTGTTACTGGCAATGACTGTGCTACTTTTAAACAAGAGATATTGTTTTAGATTGCTAATTATGCATTACTTTTGGGGGGAGGCAAGGACCGCTGGTTCTTGCTGCTCACAGCTTTGCTGTGACTGGCTCCTCCAAATGAGGGGGAGCTAACCACCTGACTAACCCAAGAAGACAAGGAAGGGGAGGGGGAAAATGGTCACCCACCCCACATAATACTCCAAAGTGAGGATGGGATGCCAGGGCTAAAGGGTGGAGGGGCACCATGGGGTGTTCCTGGGTGAGTCATAGGGGATGAGAGCAATTGAAGGAAGGAGAAAGAGGTTCATGCAGAAAGGAAATGGGGGTATTTCAACTGATCTATAGGGTAGAAGGACTTGGGTGTTGGGGGCATTAGAAGGACGGGGGGAATAAGGGGTGGTGGAGTAGCGGGGCGGGGCTGGAGGGAAGTCATTTGATGGATGGCTGAGTAGGAGATATTTAAGAGGTGAGTTTATTGGGGACTGGGGCTTGTGAGGAGGGTTTCGGCAGGGTGATGAGGGTAATGTTTTATGGGTTGTTTATTTGGGGAGATGGGGTTGGTGGGGCACGGAGGTGGAATGAGCAGACAGAGTTTTGTGAGGGTGGCCACAGCTGGCTCCGGCTGGGTCTGGCTCCCTCCTTAGCAGCTCCTTTCCCTTCTCCTCTCCTCTGCTCCCTTTGTCTCACTCACTCCCTTCCTCCCAGGCACCAGGGACAGGGCTAGCTCACTGAGCATGAGCCATATTTGTGACAGACTCCGCATGCAGAGTTCTGACCCCCACCTGGCTCTGGGGACTCTCCCTAAATGTCCTGCTGCTGGGCAGCCAGGCAGCTCAGCACCAACCAGCCCTGGCACCACCAGAGTCAGAATTTTGCTTGTTGAGCTGGGCAGTGTGCACAGGTGGCAGGGATGGCTCAAATTTGGGGAGGGGGTTGAGCCCCCTCTAGTCCTAGCCTCCTGCCCCCTATGCTTATGCTAACACAGCTGTGACACAATCATGTCACTGGTCTCGCAAAAATGCTTCTAAAATTAAAAGGCCTCAATTCTCCACTAGCTCGCTCAGTTCATGTCGTTATTTGCACCTGCCCAAGGTGGGTATAAATCATGATCATTCTGATGAGGTAGCTCTGCAGATCCTCATTGCACGGGTATAAATGATTACCACCAGGTGCAAGGCAGTGGAGAATTGGGCCCAAAGACACAGAGTGATTAAAGGACTCAAAGTAGGCTGGGTCTAGATTATAGCCCACACACGTCACTAAACATATACGGTAACATCTCAATCAGACCCTCTCTTATTACAGTTTTAAAAATGGACCTTCAGTACAATACATGGTGCAACATGCAGGCTCATACATTGTTACAAAACTGAATTAGATCCAGACATGTCCATTTCATTACATCCTGAAGAAATGTCTCTCAATAGATTGCTGTTGGAACAGGGGTTCTCAAACTGGGGGTCGGGACCCCACAGGGGGTCCCAAGGTTATTATATGGGGGATTGCGAGCTGTCAGCCTCCACCCCAAACCCTGCTTTGCCTCCAGCATTTATAATGATGTTAAATATATAAAAAGTGTTTTTAATTCATAAGGGGGAGGGGGAGTCACACTCAAGCTTGCTATGTGAAAGGGTTCACCAGTAAAAAAGTTTGAGAACCGCTGTGTTAGAATAATTGTGGTGCAGGGAGTGCCTTTTACTTTCTGTAGCTACAAAACCAGGAGACTACCTATGAAAAAACTAACTCCTTTTCAAAGTCCTGCAAAGATTTTAGCAGATAGTGTGTCTTAAAATTAAAACATTTCACCATAAATGTTGATAAGTCTCAATGTAACATGCATTCATGGTATATTTTACTAAAGTCTTGTCTTCCCGCTTCCCCACCCTAAAGCTTTCGTCGCTGCCATCCGCAGAAATTTCAGACACTGCTCACCAATCGACTAAAAAGTCTTCTCAATAATGTACATTCTGCCACTCAGATAAAGATGAGGTAGTTTTTGCATCCACAATATTTTAACCGCATATTGCATACAGTTTCCTTATATTCTCTTGTCAAGGAGTCACCTGGTCCTTCTTGTACGCACTGTGATGGGTTGAATCACAGAACCCTCCCCCCCCTTGGGAACAGCCAAATGATGTGCCAAGACTACTTCTGCCACTGCTTTCCTGCCCTGGCAGCTTGGGACTTCAGTGCCCTGCCTGGTTTGAGCCAGAACCACTAGCCTGCTGGAAACTCAGACCCAGGTCTGAACCATGTCCCCTAACAGCCGTAGGCTTAATTGAAAGCAGCTTAAGAAGTGTTCCTATCTTTAGCACTCAGATGCCCAACTCCCAATGGGATCCAAACCCCCAATAAATCTGTTTTACCCTGTATAAAGCTTATATAGGATAAACTTATAAATTGTTCGCCCTCTATAACACTGATAGAGAGATATGCACAGCTGCCCCCCCCCCAGGTATTAATACATACTCTGGGTTAATTAATAAATAAAAAGTGATTTTATTAAATACAAAAAGTAGGATTTAAGTGGTTCCAAGTAATAGCAGACAGAACAAAGTGAATTACTAAGCAAAATAAAATAAAACATGCAAGTCTATGCCTAATACAGTAAGAAAACTGAATAAAGATAAAACCTCACCCTCAGAGGTGTTCCAGTAAGCTTCCTTTTACAGACTACTCTCCTTCTAGTCTGGATCCAGCAATCACTCACAACCCCTGTAGTTACTGTTCTTTGTTCCAGTTTCTCTCAGGTATCCTTGGGGGAGGTGAGGCTATCTCTTGAGCCAGCTGAAGACCAAACAGAAGGGTCTCCCATTGGTTTAAATAGACTCTCTCATGTGTGTGGAGACCCCCTCCTCTCTCCTATGCAAAGTTCAGCTCCAAGATGGAGTTTTGGCATCACATGGGCAAGTCACATGTCCATGCATGACTCAGAACTTACAGGTAGCAGCCATGGTTCACATGCTGCCTTGAACATCCTCAAGTAGACTTCTTATGTGGATTGGAGCCTTCCAAGATCCATTGTCCATTAAGTGCTTCTTGCCTGGGCACTTAACTTGCACATTCCCTTCTCAAGAAGCTGACCAAATGCTTTACTAAGGCTACTTCGAAATCAAGCAAGTACACAGCCAATATTTATGACTTCAAACACAAAAATGATACATGCATACAAATAGGATGAATAGATTCAGTAGATCATAACCTTTACAGAGATATGTTACATGGCATATGTAGCAAAAACATATTCCAGTTATGTCATATATACATTCATAAACATATTTCCATAAAACCTTTATGGGGTGCATCGTCACACACACATGATTAGTTTTTATTTTGCGTGCGGGGGGGGGGGCGAGGAAGAAGAAGTGGAGGGGTTTTGAGTTGGAGGGTTTTTTTCAGTCTCTGCCATTAGCTCAAATTGACATTTATTGCTCACTATGTCGCTTTAAATCCGATTTAAGATTTCTATTGCTCTCTGTCCCACTTAAAGTAAAAGCCATTTAAGATTTCTAACTGAGTAATAATTATCTTGGCACCTCTAGACCAATCATGATCCCCCTCTTACCCTATCCTCTCTTTCTAACTTGGAGAATGAAATTAATCAATGAGAAATAACCATTTATATTCAACTTTACATGATGTGCATTGAATATTTCATCAAGGTCTTAAGAAATCACTTTCTTCTACCACATTGTTTTAAATTAGTTGCTTTGTCTCTCTCCTTTTGCCATTGATTCTTGCATCTCATTAGAGCTCATTCTGATCTAAAGAATTAATGAGCCAAGCAACATAACATCAGCTGTTACCCTGACAGTGTTCCCTCCTCGTCCTCCCTAATGTAGTCTTCATAATGGATTTAATGCAGTTGAGTTTTTCAGTTTTTTCTTGAGGGACTTATGGATAGCCTGTTATGAGAATTGTCTTTAAGGTCTAAACTATTTTTGGAATATACAGCATGGGTGGAATTCACAATAGGTAGTTAGGTGCCTAACTCCCATTGACTTTAGTGGATGTTAGGTGCCTAAATACTTTTGGGAATCCCACCAAATGTGTTAAAGCAAGAAAAAGACTGAATGTCATAAGGAGAATTAATCAAAGAGCCAAGAGGATGACTTCTCAGGAATGATGAACAGATTGTCCCATTTTAGAACACAGATCTCCACTTATGCATTGCATATGAGAATGGGTTCATTGTGAAGAAGAGTATGATTACACTATCAGGATGAGTCGGGAAGAGGTGTAGCAAACCAAAAGAGAATTGGATACTCCTTTGTTGCTAATAATTGGCAGAAATGTGCCATACTCAGAGCCTAGGTGTGGAAACTCAAGAGCCAGGTGTTCTCAGAGCACTTTAGTAGTGCAAGTGTAACACAGCAAGCAACCTCACTTGTGCAACAAAATGAATTTAGCAGACTAGCCCTCCTTCAGCAGAACTCTCCATTAGAATGCGTGTGATAGAACGAACTGATATGGGGATACTCTATGGTTTTGGTTACTACTGTATTTCTGCTTGACCATTGCATAGAATTTAAAAATTTGTTCTAGCTCTCCCCTTTCTATGTAGGGTTTCCCTAAAAATGTTGACTGCCAAATTAAGAAGAAGAACTGAGACTGCCATGGAGGCAGTGACATATATAGATAACTTTTAAAAATCACCAAACGGCTGAAAAGCCAAGAAGTCCTACTGATAGAGTTGTCACAAGTGAGCACCAATATCAAAATCTGTGAATTAAACCATTGGTGACACGTCTGTAGATACCTTGCTTAGCTACCGTTTACAATACAGTGTTAGATTTGTGTTGACTTTATAAATACAATGTATAGAAAACGCTTTTTTACTGTGCTTTTGCTTGTAGTATACAAAATATGTGAAGTGTCATTTTTGGTTCTAGGCTAGTTGAATGACCCACATACACTCTGAACACAGATGCACACCCTTGACAGAGATAGGCTGAAACCAGGAAGTTTGTCTCTGAGCTGAAGCTTCTCAAAGTTTGGCAAAGTTAAAATCTAGGGTGGTTGGTTTGATTTGATTCCATCTCTAATAAAGGTATACATGGAGGAATATCTTTTTCCCTTGGGGCAGTGCCAATTCTTTATTTCTATGTCAGCCAATATTTGTTTCATTTTGCACCTTTTCTCTTTCCCCATTACTTCCCCTACCAGTTTTCCTACTCCCCTCCTGGCTCTGTGGCTGCCTTGTCTCAACTCCCTAACCTGAAAAGGGGCAGACTTCTCCCACAATATCTTTTTAACTGAGGGGCATCAAAGGAAGATCTGGAGCAGATTTGTATGCTACATGGACAAATAATCCTGGCTGGCATGGCTGTGCTAGACCCAGCCCCTCTATGTTGTCAGGAAGTATCAAAGTTTAACAGCTGGCCGGTGAGGGAATTTGCCAATCCTCGCATTTAATGGCCACATCAGTCATCCATTGTTTACAGGGGACAACACAGGAGGTCTACTAGAGTACTGTCCCCATGCATGGTCTAATAAAAAGAGAAAACTTCAAAAGGTTCCAATAATAAATCACACTACAAAGTGGGGAGGACTGTTTTATTTCCCTATTCACCCATTGTGCTAAAGCAGCATGCGGTCTCCCCTTAGCCTCATGGTTATTTGGTACAATGAGTTGCTGTTGTTATTATTAATTTGTATTATTGTAGCACCTAGCAGCCCCAGTTATGGACCACAAAACAAAAAGACAGTTCCTGCCCCAAATAGTTGACAATCAAAGTAGCCATTTGAGTTTTATAACGGGCATCTTAGTTTTCTGAAGTCAGAAAAGATTTTCAAACGAAACATTTAAAATTGGCAAAAATCCACACATTTCATACATTGAAAATCATGACAGTTGTTCATAATAAAGAGAAAAATATTGTGACAGGCAATTGAACTTTATTTCTACACTAGAACAAAGGGTAGCCATTATAAAATGTTTGCAGCAGAAAATATCTTCTTAATAACAAAATTGAATTTCTCCATACATGGAATTTCTGTTTTTGTTTTTTTTACGGAATAAAAACTTTTAGAAACTGGGGAAATTACAGTTTCTGAAGAGTTTTTATATTGATGCCTATAGAAATGGTTGTAATTTGTAGTTATAAAAAAATACAGCTATTTCCAATAAATTACAAACACAACATTCTTTTTATGCAGTAATCAGTGCTAAGGTTTCAAAGGAGTAGCCCAGAGTATACTTCACCAACTACTATTTCTATTTCTCTTAAACAACCTGGGGACATCCAGGAAAGTTACCCTGAATTAACTGAAGGTGTGAATTTGAAATGGGTTAGTTAAACCACATTAAATAACTGTGTGAACATTGTTATTCAGAATTAAATTTACCTTAATTCAGTTTATCTTAATTCACTTCACCTTTGGAGGGCAAAGCCTGGTCCTCTGAGTGTATCAGACCATTAAAGAACTTTTAGGGCTTGCTTTCATGTACAGTGTATAAGGGGTTTAGTTAGAGGCAGTAGCTGTGTCAATGGGAAAGCTCTCCTATCCACCTATTGCTGCCAACAGAGGGGGTTAGGTCAGTATAACTGCGTTACTCAGAGGTGTGGATTTTTCACATCCCTGAGTGACATAATTATACCAATATAGGTCTGTAGTATAGACCTGGCCTTAGTTATTACTAAAGAAGTTTACTTTTGCTCCGTGACAATACAGCTGAGGCTAATCTCACAAAATAAAGAAAGCTAGCTTTAGTCAGTACTCAGATAAGAGGTGTCCATAGAACTGTCAAAGTGCTGCAGGAAGGGGTGCTCGTGGTTCAGGGAGTGGCACAGTTGCTCTGTGTCAGTGCTGAAGTAATGTTTCAGAATGGTATTAGGAAGCATAGTACTGTTCCAGAGGTTCTCTTTAGGATGAGGCAAGCCTCAATACTGACCAGTTGAGGCCATTACAGATTCCATAGTACTTTCCACCAGAGAAGTAATTTTAGCCTCAGCTTCCTGTTCAAATTATAGATTGAGTAATTACATTCTGCCTCCCTAAATTCCCCCTGTGATTTCAATTGCCTACAGCATTCTTCACTTCCTGTCCTAGACCATTCTGTGGGGCAGCAATGCACTGTCAGAAATTGCCATCTTCTCACCAAGAGATGGCGACACTTTAATGGTAGAGAAACACACCTGAATATGTAAAGTTTGTAAAGCACTTTGATAAACAGTTCTCACTCTCTTCTTTTTTGATTCCTGTCCCTCAGCTCAACAAAAAGGATGGGGCCAAATGAAGTCTTTTCCATTTGGTTTCTATGGTCTAATATTTGCCAAGTGTTTGCCCACGACTCCTTGGCATGCACTTGGAAGGCCAGATGTGCCCTTCACTAGCAGTTGCAGCAGCTAGCTACCCTCACTGGTTTTAGCATGCCAGCCAAGGCAAGCTCCTGGGATATGGAGCAGCAGTGCACTCATAGCTACTTAGAACCCACTAATAAGAATTGAGTGAGTAGCCAGGACCAACTGCAAGCAAGCCACCCCCTACAAGGGGAGGTGTCTACTACGCAGAGGTATTGCCTCTTGAACTCACCCATACACCCCAAAAGGTTTATATAAATAGTAGATATTATATAGGAATGATTTAGAAAAATGAGCCAGATCACCAAATCTACTGAACATGCTGGTTATATCTGAATTTACTATGTTAAGAAACTTTTCTATTTGTTCACTGCATCAGCAATGAGTAGGTGAATGACTGTCTCTCACAGTATGCAATTAGGCTTCCGGAACCTAATGCAGATTTAGGAGTCTTACATGGCAAATTATCTTGTCCTGTACAAATATCTTACCAGTCTCATGGATACAGTTGCTACTAAATTAAGACCTTTAATTACAAACAAACAAAAAAACAACCCACCCACCATTAAAAATCACAACTATTTAAAAGGAAAATTAAACAAATATTCTAATGGATAAATTCCCAGGCAGGAATGTTTTACAGAAGCAACGAACTAAGCAAATGTTAGAGAATATGTGGCTCAAAAAACATCTGATTTCCAATTGTTAGCTGAAGCCCCACAGCATAGCAACTTTGTGCCAGGATTCAAAAATCACTTTGCTCTTTAATCCGGGCATATAAGTGGTTTTAGAACCCAGTTATAAATTGTCAATGAAAAAACATCTCTATGCATCTTGGGCACAGACAACACAGATCAGTACTGTGAAGTCACAGCTAGATTGGCTGGTCTTGGGCAGAATATAAAATATATTATTCCAAGTGCTTCACTCACATTGTTTGTTTCAAAATTTTTGTAGATGTCAGAAAAAATAATGAAAAAAGTCCCTCCAATAAAAAGTAAAGTGAAGTTTTTATCCAGGGAGGTTTTCTTTTTGTGCTTTACTCACAATGTTTTCTCTTTTCTCCCTGTTAAGTCACATACGGAATAAATATCTCCTTTTTAAAAAGGAAAAACATACACGTCTGGGCCTCGTCTTCTACTCACCTCAACTCCTTTCTATCTAGGATGAAATAGCATTTCCATTGTTCATTTGATGCTATATGCTCCCTGAGTCTTCAGTGACTTTGCTAATCAAGCCTAGTCCCATATGCCCCAGTACTCCTTTCAAGAAAGCATATGGTGCTCATTACTTGATGCTTTCAATAACTACAATGGCTATTACACTTGGATCATTTTAAATGCTGTATCAGATCTGTGGCACAATTCTCAGAAGTTTTGTTTTTGAATTGTCTGTTTGTGAATTTAACCAATAAGCCCTGCATTGAACAGTTCCCTGAAACTAAATTATTTACTTCAGTGAAAGATGCAATTCTTGAGAGAAGACTGTGAAAAAATACTGCAATTAAAAACATATTGATGAAGACTTTTATAAGACTGCCCATGTACACTGTAGAAAAAAAACACTAATTTGTTAAGCTTGTAAGTATAAAGGGCTGAAAATGATGGCTTGCTCCTGCAGTTTGTAGGACTCTGCAGTGTTTTATAGCATTATTTTTGGAGGGTGTTGCAAATACACAGCAAAACGTATATTTAATTAAAACAATTTAATTAAAAATGGTCTCAACCTGCACCAAAAAAAAAAAAAAAAAAAAAAAATCACAAAAGAGGGAGTACTTTTAAATTTATGATGAAACACAACAGTGCTCCTTTTTTGACTATTTGCATTTTTGTTAAAAGTACTTTCAATCTCCTACAGGAATTAAGATGTGGTCACCTGTAGTTATGTTAAGAATTATACCACCATCTACAGCATGATTAAAAACATGCCTGTGTATCTCTTCTCCGTGATTATGCATTATGAAAATATGTTTTCTGCATTAGCATTTTCTTTTGTTACATTCTCTGCTCCTGAAAGCCAAGGATTAGGGCCTGATCCATTAGAGTCAATGAAGGGACTCCCATTGACTTCAGTGGACTTTGCATCAAGCCCTAATAGCACTACCTGCAGCCAGGCATAGTGAGACGAAATTGGCCCTAAATCCACTGAAATAAACAGTTATGCCAGAGATGAACCTGGCTCCTTGCAAGCAGTCTGAAAGCTTTCCCACACAGCTCTGCCAGAATAGCTCATTGTAATCTACAGAAACGTTGCATTCCAGTTCTGGACCTCTTCTAAGTCACTTCTAAGTCACTGGGCAGAGACTTTTGATGTGGTCAGGTGTCCACTTAAACATTAAGATCTGAGCATGAAACTGATTTTTATTTGTAAATGTAAGGACTTAATCCTGAAAATATTTGCTACCATAGCAATGGCGGCTATTATGATTCCCCCAATGAAGCCTATGGTACTCATGGCAATAAACACTATGTCCAGAAGCAAATATTTCCAGGATAGGGCTTCAAATTAGCATTCTCCAGAAGTGACAGGTTAATGTCACTAATCCACTGTGCCAGCTAGTCTGCTGAATTTTGGGATCTAAATTAATATACAAGCCAGTATAGCCAGTTTAAAAGTATTTGTGCAATATAATTTGGGCAGAGTCCAAGTAATTTAATTAAAAAAAAACACTCAATCCTTTATTATTAGTTTTAGCAGATATATATAACAAATATAACCCCAGAGAGGTGTCCTTGTCAGTTCTTTAATATTTACCTGTCATGTGAGATTGCATGGTCTCCAACAGTTCCTGAGAAATAGTTAGGTTCGATATCTGTGACAGCAAGTTTGTATAAATAATTGCATTTTGGTTTTTAAGTAAAAGAAAGCAGTGAAGGAAGATCAGTGTAGTACACCCAGTTCATATTTCTGAGGGTCTCTTTCTACATCTGGAGAAATATTGGCCACTAGAAAGGCACAGTAGCAGAGATGTTCAAAAGAGGGAACTTTTTCCCTCCCCCCTACCCAGTTAAGATACCTGACATCATAATTATAAATTGTGGTGGGGTTTTTTTGTATAAGCCAAGCTGTAAAAATTTCACATGATGTTCCACAAAACCAATCATCTACCCCTCTGGACAACTGCCTGCTTGCCAATCCTTAACCCCATTCTATATGTTTCATTTGAGTTTAGCATGTAGGTGACATTAATGTTTAATACTTATATGGTCACCATTACTGTAGCATCAGTGTGTCTCACAGTCTCTCAAATATTTATCCTCACAACACCCCATGAGGTAGGGAAGTGCTATTATTTCCATTTTCAGATGTGAATAGAGTCACAGGGAGACTAAGGGCCAGATTTTCAAAGTATCCTAAAGATGCAGATAGACACTTACCGGGATTTTCAAAATCGCCTAGGCAGCTAACTCCCATTGAAATAAAATCTGTCCCTCAGTGGCCTGCCTAAGATCACACAGGACATCTGTGGTGAACTAAGGAGTTTAACCCAAGTTTCCCAACTTTCAGCTACTTCCTAACCACTGGACCATTGTTTCTCTTCATGCCAATGTGAAGAGATGCACTAAGCATGTTAGAGAGACTGAGCATGTTCTCTTGCATGATGTCATACAAAGCACATTTCACCATGAGCATGATACCAGTGCTTTGCATGCTACACTGACTACCCACTGGTTTTCACATAGATTTGACCTAAGAAGCCCTACATGACTGGGAACCTGCCTACTTGAGAGTCTACCTCTGTCTGTCTGTGTGTGTGAGAGAGAGAGATTACCACATTGCTTGTGATCAATGGGGGAATTCATGAATTAGCTCCTTGCCTAAAGAAGAAAGGGCTGCTGGGGGGGCATTTTCTGACAAAATCCCTCAACTCCTTCCCTTTGGCCAAATAACCCCAAATTTGCAAAGCTTCAGGGTAAGCTGCCACATCCATTATTTAGCCAGGCTTTGGGGGAGGGTTGAGGTGTAGGGGTTACTTGTGGAAGTTTAGGGGTGAGGGATTGTTTGGCTTTTCCACTAAGTAGCTGTTATATGCACTGCACTGTCTCTGTGGCTGTTTTTCTATGCATCTCAGTGATTTGTCAGGCGTCTTGAAGCCTGCAATAAGTGTATTGTGTGTCTGTGTCTAAATCAAAAACAAACAAATCAGTTGCAATGCTCTAAACACGTAAGTGCAAGGCAGCACTAGTGTACAGTTGCTAATTCTATGGACACAGGAGAAAGGGGACATACTGCTGGCACTTGACTGCATGCTTCTAGCTCCTATGGGTTCTCTGGAACATTTACTAGCTGTTACTCCGTTTCCCTGGTTAGAGTAACTAATCAAGATGACTAGGGCTGCCTTGCAGTCATTTTGCCCAACGGTTATAGAATACTGATCTGGGGCCTGGCGCACAGCCTGTTCAACTGCAGACACACCTAATTTTCAGGGATTATGCAGGGCAGTACTGATTGTGGAGTGAATCTGCTTGATGGATAAGGCCTTCACATGCCTGAAATATTGCAAATGGAGACTTCTCTTTGTATTCCACAACATGTATCTCTTCCCTACAGAACCAGGCATCTAATCAGGACCTTAATTACTGAGACATTTGATTTGAAAATTCAGTGATTCATAATAAAATAAAATAAAGCTTAATTGTAGACAAGAAAAATTAGTCCAAAGCTTCAGAATATATTCTAAATCCCATCTTTTCCTCAACACCTTCTTGCAGTAAAAGGTGAAGAATGTGTGTATATATAGTACATTTTTAAAAAATTGTTAAAGTAGCTGAACCAAGAAGTGGCACAAAGAAGGGTCCAGCATTAATGTTTTATGTAAGTCTTAATGCTATATATAAATATACCATAGCAGTGCACATTCAGAATCACTTTAGTTTAGGTCATTTCCAGCCACTTGGAGTCAACAGCTCTGCATTTTTCAATTATAGCATTAATTAGAAATCAAAAGGTCGAAATTTGGCTCAGTGAGTGCAAGATTCATGTGGACAAGGTTGTGAGGCTCAGCTAGTAGAACTCACAACAGTTCCTAGATAAACCTGAGCTCTGAATCCAAGATTTTGAATGTTTAATGTAACAAACATGTCACCATGACAAAGCAGAACTCCGCAACAAGAACAGAATTCAGGTCTTCCCCAGAAACACGTACCCTAACCCCAGGAGCAGCGCCAGGGTTTTTGCTGCCCTAGGCAGCAGAGATCCTCCTCAGAGCATTCGGCATCAGGGGTTCCTCCGCTAAGTGTCTTCGGGGCACTTTGGCAGTGGGTCCCGAAGCGAGTGAAGGACCTGCCGCCAAATTGCCGCCGAAGACGCGGAGCGGAAGGATCCCCCACCGTTGAATTTCCGCCGAGGACGGCAAAATGCCACCCCCCAAATCCTGCCGCCCTAGGCGACCACCTAGGGTCGCCTAGTGGAAGAATCGGCCTGCCTAACCCTAAAAGGAGCTTGACAGAATATTCTGATAAATAAAGTCGAATGCTGCAGAATTCTGACTTTATGAATTCTCACGCCTAACTGCATCTTTTCCAACATTTTTGGCACTTTTACAACATTTTATAGCACTTCAGCTCACTTTTTGATAATTTATATCACTGTACAGATAAGATTAAAATGACTAATAACCACCAGGAGAAGTCGCACCCATTAATCTGTCAGAAAAGGTCACACAGTTCAGGTACTGTTAAGTTATAGACATGTGAAAGTATGGATGATTTGGGGTGGGAAGAGGGATTTCTCTCATACTATTTACCTTGAGCCCTAAATCTGTCATAACATGGTATATTTCAGTGTAAGTTTAATTAGAGCTTCAAAATGGAAGGCATTATTTTTTTTATAGCCAATAAATGTGAAGTTTTGAAGTCCAGTTTTCTGAGAATTTCTCAGACGATTTTTCTTCCCCTTCAGCTTCCCTGGATATGTTCACCATCAGTCTGGTGACCTCTACAATCTGTTATTTAGCTAGCTATAGCAGAAGACCAATAAATCTGGGATCAAACATCATGAGTGACCTGAAAGCTTTTTCAGAGGAGTGATTGGAGGTATCGCCCTGAAACAATATAAGTCATTGACGTGAAAAGTTTATTTAGTAGCATTTTGTCAGTAAGTAGTTTAGACAGTATAATCATAAGCCCTAATTAGGGTGACCAGACAGCCCGTTTTTAAAGGGACAGTCCCATATTTAAGCCCTTCTGCAGGTGCCCCAACTTTTTCTTAAAAACAGGCAAATTGTCCCATATTTTCCTATTGCTCTCCTCCCCCACCCCTGCACAATACTGGCAAGTCCTGATGCTAGCCCGATCCCTGCTCGCCAGCCATCTCCCCACAAGCAGTGGGGGGGTGGGTTCCAGTGGCCGATGATGGGGTGTGTGTTCAAGACTGGGGCAGGGCCGGCCACTCCCCTTACTCGTCCATCAGTGCAGCCCCCACTGCATGCCAGCTCTCGGCCAACAGGGCCCCACCCCGTGGCACTGTTTCCATCTGGCACTGGCTGTGCACTGCGAGCTGCGGTGGCTGATGAGTGTGGGCAGGCGCCAGCTGGTTATGTGTCGCCTCCGCTGCCCACCCATCAGCCCTTTATGTGCTCCCCTTCTTGCTGTCCTCCCCCTGCTTTGCCCCTTGACACTCCCCAGCCCCACTTCTACTATATTCCCCCGGCAGGGTACGTCCTGCTCCCAGCTCTGCAGAGAACCAGCCCCTGGTCAGAGTGCTCAGCTCACCAACAGCCTGGCCAGCAGGCTCCTTCCTTCCCCCACTGCCTCTGGCTGGGCTGGCACCCCAGGAAAGCCCAAGACGCTCCAGCCCGGGGCGCTGGTTAGGATGAGCTGAGCCCTGCATGTGCCAGAGCCCTACACAGAGCTGGCACTGGGAAGCCTCTCTGCCCCTCAGCTAAGCTCTGGAGTGGGGCGGGGAAGCAATTTCCAGCCTGTTCGTGCCCCAACCCAGCAGGCTCCACAGCAGCCCCCCATGCAGGGGCTTAGTACCCTCTTCACACACACCCCAATCCCCACCCTGGGTCCTGCCCCCAGGGAGCTCGGGGCTGCTCCACCCCCTAGGCACCCTCCCCTACTGAGTCACCTCTCTGGAGGGGTTCGCTGAAGACCCTGCAATCAGGTTCCCTGGGCTCTGGTGCACAAAGCATCCTTAGGGCTTAACCCCTTTCTGACCGCTCTGTAGCCGGGGGACAGGAGGCAGCTGGGTCATGTTGGTAGCCAGCAGCAGGCTGGAGGTGTTAGCTGACTTTCAACAGTGTGCAAGCAGGAAAGGACAAGCAGCTTCCAGCCACAGAGGAGCAGGGGTGGGAGAAGGGATGAGCTCTGCAAAGACACGGGCCAGGTAATCCCTTCCTCTCCTTCTGTGCGGCTGGAAGCAGTTCCCGTCCCTCCCCTCCCACACAGGACCAAAAGGCTGCTGCTGGTCACATTCTGTTGTGAACCCTGGCAGAAATATGGGGGTGTTGGGCATGTGACCCTGCATGCTCCCCACCCCCCACGTGTTGCCTCAAGAAGACGCGGTGCCAGGTACCAGGAGAGGCGGGTCTGTCCTGGGGCCCAGCCAGGCATGGAGGGCGAAGAGCACCAGGAGGGGAAGGGTCAAGTCAGTGGGTCACGCCCTGCCCCCTGTGAGAGAGGTGTACAAGAATATATATGTGTGTGTGTGTGTGTGTCCTCTTCCCATGTGAGCCTTAAAGATAAGAAGGTAAATAAAAAGAATCCAACTACTCAGTATTTCTTTTTAACAGCGGCTCAGTCAACTTGATGTTAATTTGAACGTTCGTGCTGCATAGTTCTGATTGCCGTTGAACTCACTTGAGAATGAGTAATTTTACCAGGTATCCCCATCGCTATTTTCACATCTGTATAGCCTCTTAATCAGAGACAGATTCTCCACTTTAACCACTAGGTCTGATGGGGTAACAATAGGGGGAGCAGTTAAAGAACAGTGTTTTCCTCCTAAGCCAAGGGGAGGAGAGAGCTCCCCTCTGCATTTAGCAAAGGTAGCTGTACTCCTCCCATATCCGCCCCCAACCCCAGCCACTAGCATTTACTTTAACCCCTGGTCACACCAGTTTTGGTTGGTTTAACTCCTGTCAAATCAATGACGTTACATTGGCCTTAAACAAGCATAAAGGAATAGAAAACCAGGGCTTCTGTGTCTGACTGAAGATACTCTGCAGTGCTTCCAAGCAGTTAAGGCCTATGACTTCTCACCAATGACACAATGGACAATACTGGTCATAAATAAGTACACTCAGAGGAGAGACTGGACACCATGACAAAAGTCTCATCCAACCTTAAATTAATTTTATGAAGCCCCTAAAATGGGATTTATTAGGAAAAGGCTGGAAGTCTGAATGGTCACATCATCATTTCATTCTGTATCTTCCACTCTGGAAAAAAATATGCATTGCATTTTCATGCCACCAGGGAGATGGATCTTAGCAAGGTGTATTTGTCAAAGGTCCTTTGGTGCTCTCCTCTGGTATTCTCTCCCCTAACCTACACCACTCCCTTCCATCTTGCCTCCACTCATTCTCTTCCTCTCCATGTTTCTTTGTCTTTGATTCCAGGGTCTTGTCTATTTCCCTCCTTTGAAGGCTCTATCTTCTCCAGACTGTTCTGTCTCTCTAAAAATGTTAGTTAAACTGGACAGAGGACAAATGCACATTAAAAATTCTACACAACCAGATTAAGATGTTAGAAACCAAATGAAATGCCATTCTGTGAACTGAATGCTACAAAACATAAAACACCACAACGGATGTGAACTAAGACTGATTTTTCCATCAAACCAATGGAAATAAAACAGCAGGTCTCAATCTGATCTGAACACTTTTTGGGGGGTGAAGTGAACAGAGAAGTGAGGAAAAGTCAAGTGAGACATTATCAGTTTAGAAGTCACATCTCTGTCTGAAAATGTTACCTACTGTTGTCCGAAGTAACACCTCCGATCATTATAAACAGACAAATTAGAGAAAAGAATACTTTCTGATTTTTCAGTTTGTCCACCTTGTACATTTGACAGAGCTCTGTGTATATTCAGGTTCACTGACAATCCTTAATAGTCACTTAGTTCCCCCCTATTGTTTTTGTGGTCTTTCACACAGCAATAGGGAAGAGAAAAATAATTTTTAAACAAGAAAATGGGACTGTAAAAATGACTGGGGATGGGAGGGAGAAGACGGGGGAGGAAGGGACAGACCTGATAATAGTCTTCATATATATTAAGGGCTGTTATAAAGAGCGGGAGCAATTGTTATCCAGGTTCACTGAAGGTAGGACAAGAAGTAATGAGCTTATTTTGTAGCAAGGGAGATTTAGGTTCAAGTTAGAATGTTTTTCTTACTATTTAAGGATAGTTAAGCACTGGAATAGGTCAGCAAGGAAAGTTGTGAAATTCCCATCATTGGAGGTTTTTAGAACATAACACCTTCCAGGGATGGTCTATGTATACTTCATCCTTCCTCAGCAGAGGGGACTGGATTAGATGTCCTACTAAAGTCCCTTCCAGCCCTACATTTCTATGAAAACCACACAAAAAAATGGCAGGAGGCTCAAGAGCACCTGAAACATCTTTTAAATAGGTTTTAAAGTTGATTCATTTTAAAGGTTGTCATTGATCCTTTAAGCCTCAGAACGCCCTAGATTCAGTACTAGTCTGCACTGGCCCAAATCCTGACAGCTTCACTTTTTAATTCAGTCTTTACTCATTTAAAATAAATAGAAAGAGAAATACTCTGGGACTAAAAGGCATTTTTCCTGTATAAGGACTTCAGAATTTGGCCCAAGATGAAGGCCTGGGAAGTAACATGGAAGAAATGAAAAAGTTAAAGTTCTATTTCTGAAAAAAAGAGGAAAAAAATGATAGATGGATTACTGCTAAATATTTAACCGAGGAAACAGTGTCTTTCATAACGATAAATGCTAGGTTGGGCAATAATAACACTGCTAGTTTTCACATTTGTTACACACATCTAGTTTAAGTGGGTTCGCAAATTACACAGCAGATTGTGAAGATTTCTCAAAGACTGCTCAGTGCAAAGTCAGCTAGAACTATCAGTGTACATCATACTGCCCTAAGCACAATTTGCAGGTCTTATGAAGGTGCTGGGAATGGGAGTGTGCAGACAGGCAGGTGTGGAATAGCAGAACATTTCCTTTTCCTTTGTATTCAAGAGCTGTACAACTGTCAAGTATGTAACCACAATGGTTCTAAAACCTCCAAAAGTGAAATGTGTTATAGGTCTATAACACAATATGAATAAATTAGAAATGCAGAGAATAGTTGTTAATGAATCAGGCTACAATTGATTAAATAAACTGACACTTTCACCAATATGGAAACGTACCTGTTGATATTTCTGCAGAATATCCACTCCAGCTCAGTAGGTTAGATTTACTGTTTTATTGATTTTGCATTAGAAAATCTTTTTTGCCATGCAAAAATCCAGCCAGCGGGAGTGGGAGTCAATCAAGTGTGAACATTACACTAGAATGCACACAACAGGGGCAATCTTTGCCTCATTCGGTTTAATTGTAAAAGTGCTTCCACAGTGAAGAGGAAGTGAGGAGAAGAATTCTCCCTTAGATAAATGAACAAGTCCTAGGAAGTATGAGAGAGATGTCAAGTGAAGCATACCATCTAAAACCTACAGGCAGTCTCTCAGATGACATTTGCCCAGATAGTCTTGTGTGAATCCAGGAAAGAAAAGTGGAACAAGATGAGCTAATAAAGGCCCTCCTGTCCTGTAGGTTATCAATCTGAATCCTGCCTTGACTGGCAAAGACTGATAGTTGTTACAATTAGATGTTTGAAGGCATAGTTGAAATGAATTGATGGTGTTAGTCCAGCTGAGAGTGGTCAGGTGTCCTTACCACCATACTTGATACTAACAGAGAGGGCAGGAATTCAGTAAACAAGTAGACTGAACTACACTTTTGCCCCTAGAGAGTTTATCCCTCCAGTTTAGGCCCACTGAGAAAGCAGTGACAAGAAACTTTCCCTGTCACTGTACTATCTCTATGGCTATATTAAGGACTTTCATTTCTAGGCCTGTCAATCATATCACCTTTAACCAGCACTATTTTTTTTTTCAAGAGAAACAAACAATAGCATTGCATGCAATTAAAAGAGCTTTGAACAGTATTGTACTGAAATACAACCGTTTCTGAATTACTCACGATCAGGAGACAATATGTTAGTACCTTGAAAAAGAGCCATCTGTCTCACTGAGAACATCACAAACACAAATACTTATAACACCACCACTGGAAGTTATTTAATTCCCTTTCAAATTGAATCTGTCTTTGGAATTATACAGTCAAGTTCAGAAGCGATGTGAAGTTATATTTCTCTCTAGGCCTCTTGGTATATTAGTTACACTAACTTAGATTCCCCTCTGAAATTCACTCAGACTTTTGTTTTTGATCAAGGTATCAAGAATTTTTTTTTTACTTCCTTGAAATAAGTGCAGTTGAATCCAGACCCATTATAGATGAGGGTTTGGGTTTACTGGAAATAAATATGAGAGAAGAATGTTCCTCCTACAGGTAAACAGCAGCCAAAGTGTTCCCTATTTTTGGAGTGTGATGTAGCAGGGTGTGGAAGAGGAGCAGGGTTGCTCCCTTACACATCTTTTTTCTTATTACCCCGGTAACCCCATTAGGGTCCATCAGGTTTAAAGCAGTTGTCACAAGTGTACAGGGTAAATCCAGCATTGTATCTCCTTGCCAGGTGGTAGGTTCATTTCACACAAAAAATATCATATAGATTCTCCTTCATATCCAGTTTGATTGTCCTATGACCTTCAACCTTCACAAGGTTGAAGCCAGATAGCCCCATCCAGACTTTTCACCTCAGTTTGATTTTAAAACCTTCCAGTTTTGTCAGATTAATTTTCTTGTGATAAACCATCCATTGCCTATTGGCTCCAGGGATAATCTTGTTCAAAACAGGACTAACCACATATCAGTAAGACTATCATGCAGTTACATATGGTTAGATATAATTTACCAAGGCTACAAATCCAAAAGCATAATCAGGGGATCCTATCAACATAAACTGAAGAACAAACAAAAGGAAATCTACCCACTATGGTATAGTATTGTAAAACTAAATTGTTTTATGCCTTCCTCTGTCTGGCAGTAACTATTGTTACTCTAAATAATAGTTTGCTCCATTGAATCCATTCTAACTTAGAGATTTGTGATGCAGAACTTGACCAAGTTAAGGTTAGCATTGTCCAATTAACACTACACCACAGTGATAGCAGCCTCTTATTTTTATCTCCTGCAGAAAGCCGAGGCTAAAGAAAAAAAAAAGAAAAAACAGTCAACCCCATTTCATGCCCGTTTGAATTTTAAGTATCCTGATTTAACTCAGGTTTCCATTAGAACTTCACCCAACAGAATCTCCTCAAATTAAGTCATCAGGACTCAGAACTGGAACCCAAATTAAATTAAAAATATTCTTATTTAAAACAAAGTTTCAAGCCACATGTAGACATAGCTCAGTAGAAGTAACTCTCTTCCCCTCCAACTTCCTCAGGCGAAAAAAAAACATTTATAGAATTATTTTTATTTTATTTTACTGGTTGAGTGGTAGCACCAGATTCTAAACTTGTATAATTTGGTGTAGTTCCATCGAAGTCACTAGAGCTACCCATCTATACCCGCTGAAGATCAGGTCCATAAAGTTTATACACTCTCTGATGCATATTGCAACAACTATTAGAGAATTCGCTAGTGGACTCAGGTATATATTTGAAGTAAACTGTTTTCCAGGTTACATAATGTTGTGACACATATTGGGGATGAAGCCCCTAAATTAGAGAAGTTAGTCACTTGCAAGCACACAAAAATCACTTTCACATTCTTAAGAAATGCATCCTATTTTTAAATGAAATATCTAAGGCTGCAAACATGAAAACTGCAATGACAGTAACCCAGAGGGAGAAGAATTGAGATGGCTGGTCTGGCTTTAATCAAAGTATTTATTAAACTTCAGAATGTGGTACCATCCTATATTGTGAAGGGGGGAAAAATTCTCATTACTTTGTCAATGCCATGTACATGAGCTTGGATTTATAAGGAAACTCAGAATGTTTGGGTCTCTCTGTGCTCCAGGCTACCTTGAATTCTGCAAACTATGGGGCTGTGAAATGTATTATACATTTATATTGCAAATGTATGCCTAAGGAGAAACCTTAGAGAGTTTCTGGCTACTTTCACAGCTTCAGCAACCATCACTTGACAGAACTCTCTCTATAAGGTTCAGTATAATATCACAGCAAAATATTAGAATGCACAATCGCCTCTTCTCATATTGGATCAGGTATTTATGACAGATTACTTAAGTAACATCTTTTTAATGAACAGATTGTCATACTGTGTACTGCAATATAAAAACAATGAGAAAAATGTCAGTATGGAAGAGCTAGAAATGAGGCCAAACTGCAACACTGTATTCAAAACGTCCTCAAACTTTTTTTTTTTTTTTGAGGGGTGGGGCTGGAGGGGGGGAAGAGTTCAAATGTGGATCAGAACTTCACATCTTGGGACTAGCACTAAAAAGGGCTCTCTTAGGAAAGGGGATGGCCACCATAATCACAGTGAAACTATCAGTTCTTAGCTTTGTTTTAGTTTTAGTTTAAGATCAAGTGCTAGAAGGTATTGTGATAGGAAACCTAATGAAATACATTTATCCCTCTCCCATTTAATATATATTCAGAGTACAGGGGTCACCCACCATTCAGCAGTCAAGGAATACCATGGGGTTACTAGAATTATTTCCCATTCAACATACAGAGCTAAAAATCAGAGAGTTTCTCACATACCTCTTTCCTTACTTAACCCTCCCCCACCCCATCATCTATCAAATGACAGCCACCATACCCGATTCCCACCAGCATGATACATTGCTGTAGCTAACATCGTCTTTCCCTTGTGAAAGCACATAATGTGAGCTGTGTGCTGACGTTTATATAGGCATTTTTTGGGCTATACATATTCCATACTTTCTGAAACTGAAGAATTAAAGTCCTGGATGTTGAGACAAATATCTATGAAACTTAGTAGACTGGAGAGAAAGATTGAAGTGGAATTTTTTGATGAAGATCACGCTAAGAGAAGCTAAGAGAAGCTTTCCTGTTGACTAAAGACATATGATTGTTACTCTGTCCAATGCAAGCACTAGAGCAGGGATAAACTTTAAATATACCCAACACCTACACCCCACCCTCAAACCCTGAATGTCTTGAATTGATGCTCAGTAAAGAATAGTATCAACATCAGAAATCCATTTTTTCCTTTCAGGATTCATGTTGAATTTCCGGATACCCATTTTCTTATGCAAGTGGTCTTTATACCACATTCAGGAAAACACAAGGACATAGAGCACAATAAAACGGTCTTTCCCCAACATTAATAATGGTCTCAAGGACACACATTTCTTTTGGCAGAGATGAAGCTTCACAGCCTTCCCTTGCTCTTTTGTAATTTCTCCTTTGAACCCATTTTACTTTTCTTTAATACGTGCTTCAAATCTATTACCTTGCTCTATTTCTGCTTTGTTTTCCCCCTTAGGCAGCTTCACAGTCTTACTTTGTAGTCTTTTCATTTATTCCGTTTCTCATCCAGAATTTGGTGTTGCTGTTATTTCTTCTCTTCCTCCACACTTCATTGCATTCTTGATTTCTAGATCAGACGCTTTCTCCGGTCTTGACTCTTCTGTCTCTTTTGCAAGCCTCAGAAGTTTTATTTATAGAGCAATTATTTAATTCACACAATTCAGTATTTTACATTGTTGGCTGTAAGCAAGTGAGGCAACACAGACGCGGATTGAAAGTGCCATGTATCTTTAGACTTAATATTGTGAGCCAAATCCTCAGCTGTTGTACCTAAGCACAGCTCATCTGCAATCACTGGAGCTACACTGTCTTACACCAGCTAAATATCTGGCCTTGTACATTTAGAAACAGGGATAAAGTGGTCTCATCTCATCCTTGAATTGCAATTATAGATTGGCATATAATTTTTTCCATGCAGTTTAGAGCATTAGAATGTAGCTACCAAATCTGGATGTATAAATACCATTTTCATGAGCAAATATGAGCACTGAACATACATATTTGCAAGAGTTAATTTCCTTTTTTAAAACGTGACCATTAACACAAAGCAAAAAAATCCTCCTGTCTACAAGTGAAAAAATATTTGTGACTATAGACACATCTGAGAAATTATTCAGCACAAAGAGAGTAAAGTAAAGGCTGCTTTTTGAGGCCCTCTCTCCTGTAGTGATATGGTCGATTATTGAGTGGGGGCTGTTTGTTTGTTTGTTTTGGTAGTGCCTGTGTTAGTTGTTCCATGGTACGTGTTCCCTTTTTTTAAAAATGTATTAACGGTCCTTCAAGATCAGCATGCATTACTGTTCTTGTCTTTGTTGATATGAAAGTATCAGGCTGCATTATCTTTAATGTCCCATATTGCCATGAAAAATAGTTCATTAATTTGCTACTTCAAGTTCATATTAGGAAAAGAAACCACGTGTAACTGAATGATATTCCACAAACATCCAGTCTGACATATAAAAGGATTTTAAAGAGTCTGTACTATTTCTCCAGCTCCAGCCCCCCAGTCCTCCCAACCCCCCAAAATAGAGCATGAACCATTGTGCACTTGTTGTTAAGAGAGTTCAGTGGCTAATCATTACAGTGTTCCTCTTCCAATATTCCTTCTGTTTTGAGTCATCTGGTCTACAATTCAGTTACTACAAGGATGCACACAAGGATGGCAAAGAAGCTTTTCATATATAGGAATGAATTGCTCTCTTGGGATAAAAGTGGTCCCCTAACAGAAGGTGGAAAATAGCCATTGCTGTGGTCTTTCCAGGTCCTCCCCAACTTGAACAGAAGTGGATTAACGTAGTCATTGTTGTTAATTTGGTTACAAAAATTATTCAATTAACTCATCACCTGCCAGTTTTACATTCGGATTTAATTAAATCGTGAATACAGGTTGTGTGTTATTAAGAGTTCTGGGGACAAAAATGCATTAAAATACTGCAAAATGTGCTAGCTTTTGTCAGTATTGAGGTTTGCAATCTGTTACATTCACGGAACTGAATGAGCTTTGGCATTGTCTGGCTATACCGAAAGAAGGGCAGAGGACATTTGACATGGGTTCAATCAGACTTTTGTTTGCTATATTCATTTGTTACTTCTTGTCTTAAATTAGATCCTAAGCCCGAAACCAGATCTGTGCAGATAGACACTTGTGACTATGCAGAACACCCACTGACTTTAGCGGGGCTCCATATGGGTGCAAGGGACCACTCGTATGGATCTGATTGCAGGATCAGAGCTGTAGATTATAAGATCTTTCAGGCAACAACTGTCTATTATTATGTGTTTGCAGAGCACCTAGCACAACAGGTAGCCTATCCTAAAAGGAACCTTTGAGCACTATTCAAACAAAAAGTTACAATCCGGGTCATGTAGATTTATTGTCTGTAGCTAGTTATTACGTAAAAGTTATTGGAAATAATCTGATAAGGCTTAGTCACACAAAGAGGTAAGAGCTAGAAAAAAAAGCCATATTAGAAATGGGAGCACCTTTAAGGGCCCAGTTCTGTCACCCTTGCTCATACTGAGTAATACGTGAATTTGCAGGTTTCCACATCTGTTTGAATAGGGCTACACCAATTAAGATACCACTTGAAGTTGTATTTAGATAAACAAGGTACTATTTATAACTGTTATAAAGTAACTTAGTGGGGTTCTCTGCCTTTCCGTAGTTACAGGCAAGTTTTATAGTGGATAAGAACATAACAGCCATCCTGGGTCAGACTAAAGGTCTGTCTAGCCCAGTATCCTGTCTTCCGACAGTGGCCAATGCCAGGTGCCCCAGCGGGAATGAACACAACGATAACCATCAAGTTATCCATTCCTTGTCGCTCATTCCCAGCTTCTGGCAAACGGAGGCTAGGGACACCATCCCTGTCCATCCTCGATAATAGGCATTGATGGACCTAAAGCAACCAGGAGTTTATAGATGCTTTGACATCAACCTCTCATATAAAGGGACCAATCTTGCCCTCTGTGATGTTGTATAAAAATGAAGGTGCCCATCTACAACAATGTTGTCACCAATGTTACACAATTGTGATAAATTATGAACAAAATATACCTTGTAAAGTATCCTTGGAAAAGTTGTAATCTGTGGAACAGTGCTATCTTGATGAAACGCGTGTACCATCATTGGGTATGAAGTTATGAAATTTTACTATATGCTTGTTACTAAACATGTTGTGTTCCTGGATAACATCCACAAGACAGATTTACATCAATACTAGCCAGCCACGTGCTAATGGGCCATTAAGGAGAATCAACTCTTCCAGTCTTGGGCCTCTCCCAAGAACATATGGACAATGGATGCCCATGTCTCAGCGGGGCATGTAGAACATATGATGCAAAGCTCCATGTTTGAGCCAGTACTTTTCCATTTGGAAGCACACATTTGTTACTGGCTTATGATGGAGTATACCACCAGTTTGGGGTACACACCCTGTTTTCTGGCAGTCTGACCTGAGATTGGCGCTCTTAGCTTGTGTCCCATCCCAGGCAGTATGACACCCTCATTTAATTCAACAATAAAACTCCCACTGACTTGTATGAAGGCAGGATTGGGCCCCAAATCTGTGTCCTGCAAATACTTTTTCCAGGAGAAAAAACAAGAAAGGCAGCATCCCTGCATGGCAACCCAACAAGTTTGTGACTCTAGTATTTAAGCTTCCTTCACTCCCCTCAAGAATGTGAGGCCACTGAAATACTACATTGTCCAGTCTTTGAGAACATTTTGTTTTTGAATTCTGTCCAGCAGTGTGGTCTATAATTGGATGATGTGACTCCGTGCAGTGGGAGATTTGCTGGAACACAAACTAAATGAGATTCTGCACTCCTGATTATCATCAAAGCAGCTGCTGCATGAGCGGTTTACCGACTAGTTCTCAGGTATGGTAATGTTTTTCAAAAATGCAGTTCTGAGAGATGCACAACGCATGAGGATCACCCATAGCTCATGCTGACCTCAATGGCAGTGCTGGGTGGACCATCTCAACATTTGAGCTGAAGTGCCAATTTCCCATTTCATGACAAGTTACCATAAATTCCTTCTATTAATACAAGGAAGACTGGAACGTGGCAGTTTGGCTGAGAGCTGGAACATACAAATTAGGACAATCCATTATCTCTCCCACTGTCAAAATATCTGATTAAAGTCACATTGTGATGTAAGGTGACCAGATAGCAAGTGTGAAAAATCAGGACTAGGGTGAGGGGTAATATGCGTCTGAATATTGGGACAACTGGTCACCCTATTGTGACATGACAAAAATTTTAAGAACACTGGCCTCAATCCTCCTTTGTATCAACCATCCCATTTTAGAAATCAGGAAAATTAAGCCACTTTCCTAAATTCAGGAAGAGAGTCAGTAACATACTGACTCTTGACTCCCCCATCCATTAAACCATTGTGTCTATTAGACAGCTCAGTGAGGGCTACCTAACGCGTCACTGAAACACCTATCATCACTAATGGTCCATATTCTATGCGGAGTTACACTGTTGTAGTGAAAAGTAACTCCACTGAAAATCAGAGGAAACAAATTTGACAGCATACATTCAGTCAGAGAATTTTAAAAAACCATAGACCCCATTCTCCACAATTTGATAGATAGACAAACAATAGATTTTAGAGTGATTTTAAATGCACTGACTATCGAAAAAGAGTCCAACAGAACATGTTCAGGCCATGTGGGGTTCTCCAAAATGTTATCAATCCTATTTTTGAGGGAAACTCCACCATTTCCCAAGGCTAGGCAGTCTCTCATTTCTCCTCTGATGCTGCCAACAAAGAGGTCATCTGTAATGTGGTTCAGCTGGAGCTAGACTGGGATCAAAAAACTCATTTCACACATGCCATTCAAAGGCCATCACATTGGGAGACATTAAAACTCATTACCAATCTGACCTGTATTCCAACTAAGGACCTAGAAGTACAAACTTCCATAGAGTGTTATGAGTCCTCTGAACCACCCAGTCCCACTCCAGTGGCAAACAGGCATTTTTAATCATAATTTTTTATTTCTTGGTTTATACTAGAGAGGGACAAAACATTTGTGATGGGTTGGACCCCCCGCTTCTGGATGCCATCTGATTTCACTGAGCCTCCCCTGCTCAATCAGCCTGGGTTCCCTCTCCCTGCTTTGCTGAATTAGGCTCCACGGCATCTTGCAGCACACACACACAGGTAGGGCCACACCCTGCTGCAGACACAGACTGAAGTCAGCTCTGTGTGAGAGGACTCCCCCAACACTCACGTGCACACCCCTTTTTGGGAGATAAACCAAAAATAATACTGTTTTGCGCGGTATAGAAAAATCTGCACAGCGCAAGCTCATAAAAATCTGTCCTCTTCCTCAATGTGAAGAGAGATGTGCACGATTTCTTGCCCCTCTCCTCCCGGTGTTAGAAATTGTACAAACTGGGTTATATTATAAACAAGAAATAAGTTAAAATTCACCTGTTGTAGTTAAAGTGAATATAAGAGATAACAGACAGAACAAAGCAGATTACTGAGCAAATAAACCAAAGTACGCAAGCTAAGCTCAATATACTTAAGAAACAGGTTACAAAATGTAATTTCTTACCCTAAACGTTATTTTAGGCAGGTTGCAAAATTTCTGTGGTTCTGAGTTCCAGTTATATTCCTTTTCAGACTGGACCCCTATCTCAATCTGGACTCCCCTCCCGCCTTCCCTTTGGGTGGCTTTAGCAGTCTTTCTTCTTAGGCAGACAGAACATGGAGAGGAGGAGTTCTGTTTGCCTTCCTCCCAAACCTCAGATAGGATTTACATAAAGCAGGAGTCCTTTTTCCCCCCCAAACTTGACAACCCACCGCCCAGTGGAAAGTTACAAGTCATCCCAGGTGATGTTCAGTATCAGGTGACAAGACCACCTGATCTAGTAGTGTCACAGTTACGTGCCCGGATGCCTCCCAGGGGGGGAGAGAGATTAGTATCTTCATGGTTTTGCTGTTCCTTCCTGAGGGCTCATCAAATTTGATGGCCTGTTGTCTGGTGGGTGTCTTCCTAATATACACCCAGTTATAATTGTTACATAGTCCATATTTTTAACTTTAGATACAGAAATGATACATGCATACAAATGGGATAATCATTTTCAGTAAATTATAGCCTTTCCAATGATATCTTACAAGACTCATCTTGCATAAAGTATATCTCAGTTATGTCATATTCATATTATAAGCATGTTTTCATAAAGAATATGAGTGAAACATCACAACATTCATTAAGAACAATGCATTATTCAGCAAATTTAGCCCTTGTTAAGTCACTGGGAGTTCTTCCACTGACTTCAATGTAGTTAGTATTCAGTGTCCATAATGCAATATTCAAACTCTCTGTCCCTCCAGTTGCATGGTATTGTTTCTGTTCCTTGTTTTAAGGCAACCAGAATCTTCATAAGCATAAGGTCCTGAATCAGCATATTTGTGCAGATACAAGCTTTCTCCAAGCATTCCTGCCAAGACCAACTCATTTGCCAGAAAGTTCAATAAAAGCCATTTTAGAATAAAAAAGCAAAGCCCATCAAATCAAATTTGATGTACAATTCAGCTGTACGTTTGCTAAACAAAAATTCTTCATTCGTTCCACTCTACACATATTCAGAGGCAATTACAGAAGAAACGTTCATTTTGAATTAGTGAATTAAATGATCTTCCATCTACAGTCAGCAGTGTGGCATGAGGAAACGGCTCTATGCACTAACGGGACAATGTTCAGAAAGAGAAACTGGGAGGCCTGAGCCTGCAGCAACAGCATCAGAAGCAATATCCCATAAAGCCTGATCTATCCCATTGCAATGGTATGAGGTTCAGCAGGTTCTGACTGTCTGACCGTCCACCTGAATCAGATCTAATGGTAACAGTTCCCATATCAAGAGAACAATAACATGACAAAAGTCTGAAAAAAGGAAAAAAGCCATAAGCCAGCAGCAATAACTGGAGCAGGCAGACTCTAAGGACATCAAGAATTTATAATGTACATGGCCCAGAAGATTAAATATTTTCAGAAGAGAAATTTAATCATATTCTGATATGCCACTGGAAACTCTCCTAAGATAATAAAGGAAATATTAAGATTCTTTTTTAGAAAATAATATGATCCAGCCCCCACCACTCAGGGCAAACACATAAACTAAAGTTACAGGCACACCACAAGAAGTAGTTACAGATATACACACTATACATTCTGTGTGATATACACAAAGCACACTAAAGTCATTAGGAGTTGATTGACGAGAGTGTAGACTCTGATAAACTGTCTGGATGACCTGTTGAAACGTGCATGCTTAACGCTAGCTACTAAATACAAATGACTTGATGCTGAAAGGTGCCCAGCAGCCTCTGCTCCCGCCCATGTCAGGAGTAGTTGTAGATGCTCACTACCTTTGAAACCCAGCCCAGTTTTATTTAGGAGTCCAAGTATGTTTTTAAGTGCCTGACTTTAGGGACCCAAATTTCAAAATTTTGGCCTGTGTATAAAAACTTTTTAGCCTATCTAGAGCCGTTTGCAGTGAACGTGAAAATAGGGGTTGTCACATCACTTACCTTAAGATGTCCCAACCCTCTAACATCAGTGTTACATCAAGGGGCATCACCTGGTCCACACTTCACATGTGGAAGTAGTGAAGTTCATACTTCTACCAGCATGGTCTGATGGGCCTGTCCACAAGTGATAGTCCTGACCTGAACTGACACTGCAGGGCCCTCAACCACCCCGGTAGCTCAAGGGTCAGAGCCCTCCCTTAGCCTCAGGGAGATCGCTGGGCTATGTGCCCTGGTACAGCCTTCTGCTGCGGCTCAGGAAAGTCTCTCTCCTGCCTGCCCTGCCCATATCTGCAGCTAGTAATCGGAGCCAATCATTAGCTGCTGTTTAGCTGAATCATCTGATTCCTAACACCTGCCTGCTGGGTTTCTCCTTAGACCAGGACTTAAAGGGGCAGATCGCCCTACTACAGCCATCCTTTGAGGTCTGTATGTCATTCACACCACTTGGCACTGGTGTTATATTTACAGTTTTCTTGACATTGTGTTAACATCTCTCAGCATGTTAAAAGCATCAGGCACAGCCACCTGTCCACCAGCTCTATTAATTCCCTGCTGCTCTCTACTTGTGCATCAGTGTCCGACATCATATGGTGTGAAGAGCGAGGTGTGACAGGTTAGGCACGTGAGAGTCACCAGGTTGGCTCCCCAACAGTGAAGGCAAAAGGAAAAGAATTCATACCAGAAGACAAGGAAGAAGCATCATAACTAATTTTCCCAAAGAAACTGGACTTCCCAGAACTATGCTAAGAACACCTGCCATTCTGCTCAAAGCACAAGAAAAAGGTTCTATTAGCCTTTGAAACATCTGTTTTATCACTCAGTGTAAGGGGCCAAGAAAGGCAATGCTGGACTAGGGGAACTTGTTAGTGACACAGCGTAAAGCACCCAACATGCCTCAGTCCAGACAAACACTAGTATTTTGCAAAGCTGTTCTATTCTGGATGGTTTTAAAGCAGACTCAGTTGTTACACTTACAAAAACAAGAGGGCATGGATAGACATCACAGTAGAAAAATAAGGCTAAAAGCATGGACAGAAAGTTCAAATCTAGAGGGCACTAAGTTTTTGTTTTACTGCCCATTTATACATGCACACTTTAGTAGACTCATCTATCTTCTGAACACACTCTTGCCTTATATTTAGCACGTTTTAATTGTGCTAAATACTCGCAGCTAACCTTCACTGTTTACTTTTGATAGATTTGATGTAATATTTTTTTATTGCTGAGATGAGTATTGATTAAATCTTCTGTTCTAACTTATTTTGATTGCCTTTCATAATTAGAAAGTCTACTGAGGAAAAATTGTAAACAAATAGCATATTACATGTACATAAAGACTAAAAAGTCTTTACAGATTTCTGACTACAGTTACATACAGTGCCACTTACATGCAGTCACCTCCATTGCAGAGGGCAGCAGATAGATGGGAAACCAGCACACAATGCACTGTTCAATAGAAAGGAGACAGGAGATATTGGTAAACCTGTATTCTTATGAGAAGTGCCATGGAATCTTCAATGTCTGTGCAGAGCAGAAAGGTCCTCAGTTTTTAAAGTCTCATCTGAAAGATCCACACACCAGAAATCTGAGGGAGCTAAGTTTATCTAACTTGGAAAGATGTACCTCCTGCAATTTTAACTTAAACTTTGAAGGAATCTCAGAGACTTTAAAGCCAGAAGGGACTATGGTGACCAGATCACACAGGTGAAATATCGGGACGTGGGGGATGGAGGGTAGGAGAGCAAAAAAACAAACAAACAAAAAAGCCGGCGGCAGAGCAAAGGGGAAAAAAATGGCCACCAGAGCTCCACGCCCCGCCTTCCCCTGCACCAGCATGCCTCCAATCCATCTCCACCTCCCTCCTCCCTCCAGCACTTGCGCCGCCATACAGCTGATCAGTGCAAGCCTGGGAGGGAGGGGGGAGGAGGAGGAGGAATGCGGCGTGCTTGGGGAAGAGGCGGGGCCAGGGCGGGGATTTGGGAAGGGATCCAATGGGGGAAGGAAGGGGTGGAGTTGGGGCACGGGGGGGGTGAGCCCCCTCTGGGCTCTGCTCCACCTGTGAGAGGAGGCAAAATATCGGGACAATTCGTGTCCCGACCGAAGGTAGGTCGGGACACGGGACAAATAAGCAAATATCAGGACAGTCCCGATAAAATCGAGACATCTGGTCACCCTAGAAGGGACCCTCTCCTGCACACTGAAGTCCAGAGAACTTCACTCATGCACTCCTGTAAGAGACGCATAACCTCTGACTGAATTACTGAAGTCTTCAGATCTTGATAAAGACTTCAAGTCATGGAGAATCCACCATGTACACCAGTTCAAACCAACAGTGACCCACAGATGAAAGTGAAAAATGCCATGGGTCTCTGCCAATCTGACCTGGGGGGAAAATTCCTTCCTGGCCCCAAATACGGTGATCAGTTAGTGTCAGTGAGACCCACCAGACAGACGTCTGGGAAAGAATTCTCTGTTAACTCAGAGCTCTTCCCATCTACTGTCCAGTCTCCAGTTGTTGGGGCTATTTATTAATAGCAGTGGAGCAGATAGGCCATTGTAGGCAATCTCATCATATCATCCCCTCCCTAAATTTATCAAACTCACTCTTGAAACAAGTTCTTTTTTTTGCCTATTCCAGAATTTCCCTCCTCTGATGGTTAGAAACTTGTCAAGTTTCAAGTCTAAACTTGTTGATGGCCAGTTTAAACCCATTTATTCTTGTGCCAACATTAGCCCTTAACCTACATAACTCCTCTCCCTCTCTGTTGTTTATCCCTCTGACATGTTTATAGAGACCTATCATATCTCCCCTCAGCCTTCATTTTGTTAGGCTAAAGGTAGGTTCTCTGTATCGCTGATCATCCTAGTAGCCCTTCTCTGCACCTGTTCCAGTTTGAATTCATCTTTCTTAAACATGGGAGACCAGAACTGCACACAGTATTCCAGATGAGGTCTCACCAGTGACAGTAATAACACTTCCCTATCTCTACTGGAAATATTTCACCTGATACATCCTAGGACTTTTTCCACAGCCACATCACATTGGTTACTCGTAGTCATCCTGTGATTGACCAATATACCTGGTCTTTCTCCTCCTCTGTTGCTTCCAACCAATACATCCCCAGTCTATAGCAAAAATTCTTGTTGTTAGTCCCTAAATGCATGACCTGGCACTTGGCACTATTAAATTTAATCCCATTTCTCAACAGTTCACTTTTCAAGGTCATCCGAATTGTTTTTGTATCTTCTGGTCCTCCTCCATATTGGCACTACCTCCCAACTTTGTGTCATCCACCAATTTTATTAGCACGCTCCCACTTTTTGTGGCAAGGTCATTAATTAAAGTGTTAAATAAGAGTGGTCCCAAGACCAATCCCTAGGCCACTCCACTAGTAACCTCCTTCCAGCCTGATGGTTCATCTTTCAGCATGACCTGTTCCTTACCCACCTTTCGATTCTCTCATTAATCCCCATCTTCTCCAGTTTAATTTATAATTTCCCATGTGAAACTGAATCAAATGCCTACTGAAATCCAGGTAGATTTGACCTACTGCATTTCTTTTGTCAGTTATCTTCTCAAAGAACGAGATTAGATGGACTGGCAAAATCCTCTCCTTTGTAAAACCATGTTGTATTTTATCCAATTACCATTTACCTCTATATTCGTAACTACTCTCTCTCAAAATTTGTTCTAAGATCTTGCATGCAACTCAGGTCAAACTAACAGGACTATAGTTTTCCGGTCACTTCACCCCCCCACTTTATGGATTCATTAAAAATCCTTGCTATTTGGCTTGCAATTTAATGTGCCAGTTCCTTTAATATTCTTGGGTGGATATTATCCAGGCCCCCTGATTTGGTCCCATTAAACTGTCTGAGTTTGACTTCCACTTCAGATGTGGTAATTTCTACTTCCATATCCTGATTTCTATTAGCCACCCTGTCACTGTCCCCAGCTCCTTATTACAAACTGAAGCAAAATATTCATTTAGGTGTTGGGCCATACCTACATTATCTTTAATCTCCACTCCATCCTCAGTGCTAAGCAGACCCACTTCTTTTCTTTTTTAAAAAAAAATGTCTAAAAAAAACGTTTACTACTTGTTTTAATTTCTTTGGCAAGGTCCCTCTGTTTTTGGTTTTGGCAGTTCTTACTTTTTTCCTATACTTTCTGACCTCCAAGAGGTAGCTTTCCTTACTGATGCCTCCCATCTTCCATTCCTTGTAGGCTCTCTCTAAAATAACCTGTTTGAGACGCTTGTTCATCCAGCTTGGTCTGCAACCTTTCCCTATGAATTTTTTCCCCTTGTTTGGGATGCAGGATCAGACTCTTTCTGCAATTTTGACTTAAAGTAATTCAAGCCTCCTCCACATTCAGATTCCTCAGTGCTTCAGTCCAGTCCACTTCCCTAATTAATTCCCTTAATTCCCACTGCCCTTTTGAACTCAAGGATCCTAGCTGCAAACCTGTTTTTGTTTATCCTTCCATTTAGTTTCAACTGAATGAACTCATGATCACTTGAACTAGGGTTGTTTTCTACAACCAGTTGTTCTATGAGGTCCCCACCACTTACCAATTCTAAATCTAAAAATGGCATCACCTCTTGTTGGATCAGTAACTATTTGGTGGAAAAATCTGTCAGCCATCACATCCAGGAATATCTGGGCCCTACCTACCATTATGAACAGCACTTGTCCTCCAATCTATAGCTGGGAAATTAAAGTCTCACACAATCACACAATGCCCAGCAGTAGATATTTTACAACTGATATGTAAAGCACAAAGGCCCTGCTCCTACAGTGAACTCCATGTGGACAGACTGCTGTGCCTGCACAAAGCCTCATCAAATTAAATGAGGCTCTGTGCGGATGGAGAGGTTCTACTGCACGGAGATTATTGTAAGGTCATAGGCAAGGTCTTTCCATCAGGTATATAGGATTTTTCATGCTGGATCAGACCACTGATTGATGTACGTTGCCATTGTGCTTATGGCAGTTGCCAATACTTGAGACCTCGGGGATGGAGAGAATATCTGATAAAGTATTTTATATGTCTTTAAAAAAAAACAACAAAAACAAAAACACCCACAACATCAGATGTGTCCGAGATATAACTTCATTTGCTCAGTACCATTATAACAAGGTTTTATGCTGTTTGACTGTTGTCATATGGGTGATTACACTGTAATTACAAGTGAGAAACAGGGAGAATTTTGAAATACATTCTGTGGATTTAGAATACACAGAGTGTTCAGGTTCCCAAATGATTCACTCTATAGCCTCAGAAATCAGAGCTGGAGGGAACTCAGTAGATCTATCCCACTCATCCAGCCTAGGGTGAATTACATTACTCATGTACTGTAGCATGTTTTCTAGTACTTTGCCCAATCTCATTTCAAGTGTTACTCACTCCAGAGAGCAGAGGCTTCCACCACTTCCCTTGAGAGGCTATTCTGCAGCCTATTAGATTTCACTGCGAAGTTTTTCCTGATATTTAGTCTAAGGCTTTTTTCTCCGCTTCGTCTCATCCCATCACCTTTTAACTGTGAAGTTACCTGGCCTTCCTGAAGTCTTGTTTAGACTTTGGAGAAAATGTCCTACATGCTCTGAAACAAACAAGCAACAGAGGGTCCTGTGGCACCTTTGAGACTAACAGAAGTACTGGGAGCATAAGCTTTCGTGGGTCAGAACCTCACTTCTTCAGATGCAAGAGAAGTGAGGTTCTGACCCACGAAAGCTTATGCTCCCAGTACTTCTGTTAGTCTCAAAGGTGCCACAGGACCCTCTGTTGCTTTTTACAGATTCAGACTAACACGGCTACCCCTCTGATACTTGANAAGCCCAGTAGCAAGGATTTTTAATGAATCTGTAAACCTGGGGATCTGACTGGACAATTCATAATATAAAACTATTTTTGAGAAAGGAAAAAAAGTGATCTAGGAAGCTACAGGCCTGCTAGTTTGACCTCTGTTGTACGCAAGGTGATGGAACAAATTTTGAAAGAGAAAGTAATGAAGGACCTAGTGGTAAATGGTTATTGCAGGGAGGTTCCTAGTGGACTTCCTCAGGGATCAATCTTGGAACCAATGTTATTTAACATTTTCCTTAACTACCTTGGCACAAAAAGTGGGAGTGTGCTAATAAAATTTGCAGATGACACGAAGTTGGGAGGTATTGCCAATACGGAGGAGGACCATAATATCATACAAGAAGATCTGGATGACCTTGAAAACTTCTTCTCTTGCATCTGAAGAAGTGAGGTTCTGACCCACGAAAGCTTATGCTCCCAGTACTTCTGTTAGTCTCAAAGGTGCCACAGGACCCTCTGTTGCTTTTTACAGATTCAGACTAACACGGCTACCCCTCTGATACTTGAAACAAACAAGTTACACCTCCCTGCAGCAGCCTAGCCCACTTCAAGTGAATTCATCCCAAAAGAGCAACAGGTAGTGTAATTCTCAATGGCGTTTTGGTCAAAGGTGGAAGGAAACAGCTTTATTCTGTAGCCTACACTGGCAATGACTCTGAAGAGATTCCCTCAGTGAAGGCCTCCCTCATTTACCCTAATCCCACCTGTTCCCCCAAATAAAGAGTATTTGGTGCCATATTCCCAAGGAGTCTGAGCAAATAGGGAAGAAACACCATTAAAGGTGACCAGGGAGCTTTTATTTTTATTTCCCAGAGTCAGAATTAAGATGGCTCAGGGCAAAGGTGGAGCCATTATTTTTATTTATTTTAGGAAAGGAATCCTTAGTTGGATTGAACCCAGCCCTTGTTGCTGCCATTGCTAGAAAAACAGTTACCCCACACCTCCTTTCCTGTTTCTTGAAGCTAAAATCCAGGCCATGCGCATACAGGCTGTTTTCCTGTGTATACAGCAGCTTCTGAAACTATTATTAGAATGTTTACAAAAAGAAACTGATCTGCAGCTGCAGGACTCTGGGGGCTATTTAAAAAGTCCAGGGCTCCCGATGCTTCTACCGCCCCGGCCTTTTAAATAGCCGCCGGAGCGCCGCCACTTCCCCAGGGCTCCCTCGGCTATTTACAGGGCCGGGGCGGAGGAAGCAGGGGAGCCCCAGGCCCTTTAAATAGCCCCCGAGCCCCAGGCTGCTGCTGCTACCCCGGTGAGGGAGTGAGGAAGAGGGGGCACTTACCGTACAGGGTGGGCTGTACCCGCACCCTGTGCCCACACCAGCCCTGCACCCCTGCCCTGCCCGCAGCCAGCCCGTCTCCAGCCAGCCCCACACCCCCCGCCCCCCCCCCCGCCCCCCCCCCCCCCCCCGCCAGCCCCGCACCCCCTGTCCTGCCCACACCAGCCCCGCACTCCCTGCCCTGCCGCTGCCGGCAACCAGCCCCGCCCCCCCCTGCCCACAGCCAGCTCCTGCCGCACCCCCTACCCACAGCCAGCCCCTGCCGCACCCCCAGCCCTGTCTCCAGCCAACCCCTGCTGCACCCCCCTGCGGCCCTGCCCAAAGCCAGCCAGCCCCCCCCACACCCCTTCCCGCACCAGCCCTGCACCCCCTGCCCTGCCCACACCAGCCCTGCACCCCCTGCCCTACCTGTAGCCGGCTGGCACCTTAAAGACTAACAGATTTATTTGGGCATAAGCTTTCGTGGGTAAAAACCTCCCTTCTTCTACCCACGAAAGCTTATGCCCAAATCAATCTGTTAGTCTTTAAGGTGCCACCAGACTCCTTGTTGTTTTTGTAGATACAGACTAACACGACTACCCCCTGATACTTGACATCTGTAATAGGATGCTAAACTACATTATACAGTTCAGGCACTAGGTGGCACTGTGTGTAAAATACTTTAAGCTAACCTCCGCCATACCTGGCACAGCATTAAACGATCAGATAGTGAACACATCTGACATGCAGCTCTCTGAGAAATAAGCCCTGTAATCAGTCTATACTTGGTACAGAAGCCTGACCTGCTAGTAGCAACTTACCATACAAGTAGCACATAACATCTATTTGAGATGCAGCACTGCCTACCATAGTCTAGTGGACAGGGCACTGAGCTGGGTACCAAGAAACCAGGCTTCTACACTCCAAGCAGTCACTGATCCCTTATGTGTCTCGTCTGCTTTAAGCTTGTCTACAGTGACCTGCAGTTCAGACTAGGGGGGGGGGTGTGTGTGAATAGCAGTGCGCACTGGAGTGCTGTGCTGTAGCTCCCACCATGGGGATGCTGCGGGCATGAACCTGAAGGTTCCTAGTTCACATTAATGAAATCTCCTTCAAACAGGATTACATTAACACTAGGAATGTTTTAGTTTGTACCTGCAGTGTCCCCACAGGGGAGGTACAGAGCAGCACTTTGGTGCTCATTGCTATTCATATCCCTGTAGTCCAAACCGTGGAGCAGTGTAGTCAGCCTCAGAGTGCAAGCGCTTCAGGCCCTGACTACGCAGGTGAAACAGTGAAACTGACTGTACACAAAGTGCTTTCAAATGCACAAAGTGAACAAACTGAAAGAGGAAGAACTCTCTTCTTTCTCTCAGGTATAACAATCTTCAGCTGTTACTGGAGGAGGTGGGTGAAGAGGGGGTCCAATTAAACACAACAAGTTCGCTTTGCTTTAGTCACAATACTAACCAATATGTTTATTTGATGTGGGCAAACTGAAAGATGTTGCCAAAAAATCATTCAACTGCATCAGCTCTTACAAAGGCTAACATGAAACACCATTCCTTTTAGCTGCCATGCAAATGAGACCATTACAACAATCACACCTAGTTTTTAAGTTTAAGAAAGCTGCCTACATTAGACTTCTGGATATGATAGCTGCACCCTATTTAACATCCAACGTCTTGATCTAGGAATTTCAAAAACAATTACTTTGCTGCATCTCTTATTCTGAAAAAAAGAAATCTACCACTCTGAAATGAATCACTATGTACAGCCCTGCAATAGTGGAGCTTCTAATATTAATTCTAAATCAAATGCTCTCTGAATGTATTTCTAGTGGTTATATCAACAGAATCAGATACCAAAGGCACTTCTATTAGGGATCTAACAAACCAAAAATAACCAAGGATATTGAGAGGCAGAACTCTCATTTTGTTTAATATGCACTGAGATGGGATTAGGTTCTCCTAACAGTGGATGATTTTAGAGACCACATATGCTACACTAGTTAGTTGCAATCAGGTGAGCTAGCAATGGAGTTAACCTTCACTTACAGTGTCCTTTTTTGCTTTATTTGCATTTAAACTAGGGATGCAGACAGGGGTTAAGTATTCATATTGTGTTCAACAATTTGCTTTATATTTTCCCAGGCTTTTCATGCCTCATGGGGGGCATTTGTGTAACCATTACATCTAGCATTAAGTCTCAAATCTCTTATCCTCTCTACCTCCCCTTACTTTTCCTTATCTACAGTCATTCACACTGCTTCCACCAACTCATTCCCCTTTCCCTGCTCCTCTCCCTTTCAGCCTTTAAGCATTCTCTTGTTCTGCTCCCTGACCTGTCATGCCTCTCCACCTTCTCCTTGTGCATGTAGTCAAGTCTCACTGCTTTGACTACCTCGCCACTAGCTTTAACTGCTGTTCAGTCTCTCTGACACCCAACCCTGTTCCCCCAGAAATTGTTCTTTAAAAGATCACCACTGACCTCTCCCTGGCCTTTTTCAGGAAGTTGTCTTCTCTGTGCTGATCATTCGCAATATACCTGCTGCTTAGGTCTGATAGTCAGCCATGCCCTCTATCTACATGCTCTTTCCTCCTTGGGTTTTTGAAACTACTCTCCTGATTTCCTCTTACTACTCTAACCTTTTCATCACCTTTTAGTGGCTCCTTCCTTTAACCTCTCCATTGCTATTTTGCAAGGTTCCAGTCTCTGCTTCCTGTCTCCTGAGTTTTCTTCTTACACTCTATTCATAAGTAATCTCATCCACTCTTATGGTCCAGGTGCCACCTCTTTGCTGACCAGTTCCAGGTCAACCCAAAGCCCATCTTTATATTCTCAGTCTTATATCTCAGAGTCTCTTTCTGATTTCTCTGTCAGGAAGTCTAACCAACAAAATTAAACTAATATGATGAAACCTAAGCTAGACATAAGGGTGATGTTCTGGTTGGAGTCTTCATAAAGCTTAAGCTGCAGTTCCATAAAGAAATTATCCCCAAGTGGATGTTATTGGATTCAATTGGTGGATGCAGTAAGATTTTTACCATATCAGGCTGCAATCTCAGGAGAACAGCTGTCCTCAACAGATTTCAACTAGTTTGAGCAGCATCCAAACCAGATACAGAGAATAAGACTCTTCCCATTTTAGATCTGACCTGAAGCCAAAGCTCTGGGGTCTGGCTTGGACAAAATGAATCTGAATATATACTTCCCTTCCTCCCGCCCCAAAAGAAAAGTCAGGAATGGGGATGAGGATTGAGTGTGAGTTGCTGGTTTGGGCCCATCTCAAGAATGTATTCTATGTTCTTCTGAATAACCATAGCTAGGAACGGTCAATGCTCTCTCATCACAAACAGTGGACAGGAGGCGGATGACCTTTTAAATGACATTGTTTTACCTCCCAGCATTTCCAAGCTGCCTTAAGCACTAGACATTGCAGGCATGTATGATGGGCCTTTACTGTGTAGTTCTGTTGTACCACATACTGCAGTGATAAAATAATGTGCCTTCTCAAAAGAAGAATACCTGAATAGAAATTGTTCACACATCCATGGAAGCAAAGGGAATCTAGCTATGAGCTGTAAAAAGATAAAAGTCCCATCGAGCATATATATAAGTAAAGAAAGAAGAAGCTGTAGCTGACAGTGACATTTATCTGGGATAGGATAAAAGCTAAATCCCATTAAGTAAGAGAGCAAAGGAAAATAATATAACAAAGCATCAAACTGTGAACCTTTTCTAGCTTAGTCTGAAGAGCCTCATATAGAACTCACACAAAGCTTTGATTTCACACTGTGCACCTTTCCTGGGGGAAATGCACTTTCAAGGAATAACTTCACCTCAGTGCCACTAGCATAAGGAGCTCCTGTACAAGAGTGTAGAGATCTCCGAAGTGCACTCACTGAAATTTTGTTGGCACTTCCACGAACTGAAGGACAAATCCTGAAAAACTCACTGGACTTTGGATGGTCACAGGAGAATGGTCTGTGGCATGAGGGCATCACAGAAAGGGCTGATAACATACCCAGGGTGAAATCCTGGTCCCACTGAAGTCAATAGAAGTTTTACTCCATTTGTAGGTAAGAAGGAATGGAAAGTGGCATGATTAGGAATTGTGCACCTTTTACAAATGAATACATTGCTTTGTGTTTGCATTCCATTTTGCCCAGTTTACGTACTATGTATCAAGTTTTATCTTACAGTTCCTTTCCATCTTCCGTCATTTACTTTCATAGCCAACAGTATGGCCCATCGATAGTTTCAAATTCCACTGATGTGCATGAACCACGATGTGAAAAGGAAAAGCTTCTTATGTGCAATTACTGAAGAGTGGTAGGGTTAGCAGCATCTGCACTGATTTGCAATAGTCCATGACAGTGGAAAAGAAAAACCCTTTGCTCTATGTGAAAGGAGTGGAATGAAGATAGTGATCAGAGTCTAAAAAAAGGAAGGAAGAAAACAAATTGACAACACTGGCGGGGTTACAAGAAGACAGAGTTTGACTTCAGCACAGATTTTCATGGCACACAGAAACCTGGCTCAAATAGAACGTTGTAGTAGAAATATTTGTTTTCTTCATTTTACCTCTCATGGGCAGATATACTTGTAAAAAAAAAAATTGCCTATTTTCTGTGCTTCCAGATAGTTTACATTTTCTTTAATTTCCTAGAACTATAACTGAGGGAGGCAACCATACAGTTACAATCATATGTATTTTTACTCCCATACTGACTTTCTCATTCCATTTTCTTGTTGCCTTCATGTTAAAGACTTCAATAGGACTACACACATGAATTCAGCTATGCACAGGAATAGTTTGAAAGAGCAGGCTCTCAGTGGACTCATTACCTGAAAGTCTCATTCAAACTCAATCACTGACAAATTCTGTGAATTCTTTGATTATTTTGTGTGAGGTTATGAGCTGAGATGTATTCATCTGAAATGTAGCAATCACTTTCTGTTGATGAAATAACACTGACACCTTAAAGTAAAGGGTTGTACAATGTAATGAAAAAAGCATTGGAGAAAGTAAATGTGTGGAATTATAATAAGATGATCAAAGACAAGAACAAGGCTGAGCAGCAGACTGGAGAGAAGCTCAGAAAGAAAGCCGTTATAACATGGCTCAAGTAAAGTTAGGCACATGCTTAAATATATTACGGAACTGTGGCCTTAATGAATAAGGACGTGGTTTCCAAGGCTAAGGACTGTGGGCTGGAGACTCACCTAGGATGATGCATGTTTTGTGGAGGATGATTGCAGTGTGATAAAGACACAGGGCAGGGTTCTAATATTGGTTTAGGCCATTTAGAGCTAGATTTTGACATTAACCAGGACCCTAAGTGAGGTGTGACAAACTGCATCAACCCAGGAATAGTACAACCAGGGATTGTGATTCAAAGAGATTATCTGAGTCACAATGCTGTCTATACTTCCTCCCAAGCAGAGGGTAGTTTACTGCTAGGCTATACCAGCAATAATTTACTACCGTCTGCCTTGCACTGGCTCAGCTATTTCAGTTAGTGAGTAGGGAGGGGTAGACCAATGATCCACCCATTTCCTCCCGCACTCCCTGAGTCTCATCTCTCACTCACTCTCACTACACTTCAAGGGAGAGAGTAAACAGATGTATAGCCTGACTTACTCCTCCATGCCCAGACTCAAGATCCTACTCCCTCTTAACCTCCCTTGTGTGGGTGCATAGTCCAAGTCACAATTTATAATCTCTCTGATTCCATTTATTCACTGCTAAAGTGGGACCTTGCAGTGGTGGTATGGAACTACCAGTAAGTTAATTAGTGTTTGTAAACAACACTGAGATCTTTGGATGAGAAGCACTATATATAAATGCATGCTGATCATGAACATTTTGCAGAGGAAGCAAAAAACTGCCAACAAAAAGGCAGGCTCCATTGCCGGGGTAGATCAATGTTCTTCTATTTTTTTATTATAATACACAAAATGACATCTATATTTATTAGTTAGGATTTTTAAATGTTAAAATTAGTTCTAATTATGTTGCAGCAATGGATGTTCTACTGAATTTGCCTAGTATTTTCCTTTACATAACCAGGGATCTTCAGCAAAATCAGTGGCAAACTTTCAGCCTTAGTGGTGCATTTGCAGCAGTTTATATTTTTAAGGCTGCCTTTGCAAGGGCAAAGGTAAGAAACGTAGGCTGGGCTTTTCAGGAAGTTAGGCAACAAACTCCCAAGGAATTTCAATAAGATTTCAGTTCCTTGCTCTTTCAGGTACTTTTGAAAATCCCATCTTTCTTTTTTCCCCCTCAGTGAAAGGGTTGACTCACCCCTGTGCCACCTTGTGGCAGAGTTGTGGCATAGCAGCTCTCTAGTCTGCAATATCCCCACTCATGTTGAATAGCCCCTTATTCCATGAGTAGTACCTTACTCCACCAGTAGTCCCTTTGATCTCCACAGGACTGCTTCTGGAACATGGGACTACTCAATGGGAATGAGTAAGGATATCATATTCTGGCCTCATTCTCCCATAAAACAAGAAATGAGAGGAACCTAACTATACAACATATATCCTAGGCACAGTAATCTAAGTTTTCCCTCAACTTTCACTTGAATATGCAATACATCACCATGAGTCCTAGACCCACAGTGCAATTAAATATTTATTACAAAATAACCTATGGCTCTGAAAAGAATTCATCTAATCTTGAATCATACCCTTTGAATCTTAAGATAAAATATCTTTCATTGTGGGAGAATCTCATATTAAACAAATCAAAGAAGTAGTATGCATTTTTTCATTTGATATCTGATATTAAACATAAATCTCGCAGCTTAGCTGGTAGACTGTATGGACCGCAGCCAGAGGTCTAGAGTCTAGTCACTGCTTAGGTCACTGATTTTATCTTCCCAAAAAACTGCTGGATGCTGATGCCAAGAGATGAGCTAATGTCACAAACAAAATGTTCCAATGTCAAGTTAAATCACTAAAGTTACTTAGAAGCAAAAGCCGAGAGATATTTTTCACTCTTAAACTGTTCTATGGATAAGTGATTATTTTTATTAATATCCTCCTCACACATGAATGGTGCCTTTTCTCCTTTATCCTGTTTCCCTATGTGTAATATTGTGATACATTACCATCCTTTCTGAATTCTGACACAGGCGACACTGATGCAAATTATGCATCTCAATAAGATTGCTCTACTGAAATGGAGATAGATGAGAAAAACACATTTGTATCTCGGTTAATTAAAATTCAAGGGTTTAAATAACTTATCACGCCCAGAGACAGAGATAAATGGATGAATAGATAGAAAGATCCATATACCACATGCATGGAATAACATTCTGCTTTAGCAGACAAGAGAAGGTGGAATTAATAATTGTTCTCTGAATAATAACAGCTCTGAAATGCCAGTAGTGCAGTGCCTCTGTACCCAAGTGCATCTTTTTATTTGTGCATCTGTAGCTTGTAAGAGAAAAGCTACATTTTAAAACCCACTCAAAAGAGCTTTCTGAATACCAAACAAACAGTTTATTGCATGAAAACTTTGTTACTTGCACAATATAAAGAAAATTTCTCTGATCTTATCTCAGGCCCCAGTGCTGCAAACTGCTTAGGATTACACATGAGTAAATTTCATTGATGCCAATGAACACTTTATATACAAGAAGTCCCATTTAGTGGATAGAGATAAGATTAGGTAAGTATTGGTAGGATTGGGGCTTTAATGAGTAACCAGAGGCTGCTAAATCAGATTAAAAAGGAGAAATATTCATTAATTTACAGGTGAGCTTCAAAAGGTTCACAAGTTCTGTTTGGATAAAGCAACCAAAACTTCAGATGCTTTTCCAAATGTTATGAAAGCCTACTGATCTGAGAAATGAGCTGGACACCATGCAAGAACAGCATCTCCCAAAATATTTCTGCATGCCTTCCTATGGGCCAGCCACAACCAGGTAGTAGAGAGTGAATGGACATGAATACACAAAACAAACCATCAGGATTTTGATTCCAATCTATTTTTCTGGAAGTTGAATATTGTCTTAAAAAGGAAAGTAAAACAAGGTTTGAAAAAAAATCAGAAGGTTTCAGATATTTCATGATTTCAGAGATTCTCTGTAGTATAATAAAGATCTTTGATTTCCATCCTTTTCCAACCTTCAGATGTAAGTGGATATTGTATATCGGCTCATCTAAAATTTGTAATAAATACAATTACAATGAAAGACACTTGATTTAATATTTGACCACTCAGACTCAAAAGTAAATGTAATTTTCCTTGTAATGGTCCCTGGGGCCACATTTTTGAGAAACCACTGTCTCCCACCATCTTATAGCGTATCATGAGTTGATTGAAACTAACGGGATTAATACTTATTCATGCAAAAATTTCTCTGGAAAAAGAACAACAGGACTGGTCTTAAAAGTAACTAGATGCAGGCAAAAATAATTTTGTATTTGGGATTTGCCTCTCACTGGTGTAAAGTGATCACAGAGACAAATCAAAGCAGAAGAATGAAATATTTGGAAAGCTGACATCTTCCTCCTCTTTTATCAAGCACATTTTTCAAGCTGATCTTCCTATGGCACTTCAAAAATTTAAGGAACTATATGACAACTTTTGGGATTGCTGCTGGGGAACACAAGGTGTACCGGGGAGATTTTTATTCCCAACTAGTGGCAATGTCCTGAGAGACAGGTGTCCTGGGAGCAAAACTGCTCTTTGACTAATGTTATAAGCCCCGGATATTGCTTTGTTATTAGGGCTCATAGCCAAGACTCACAAATACAGGGAAGTGAGCTCTCACCTACTAGCACTGGTAGTGCTGCAAGACACTGATGAAAGAAAGATACACGCACACACACACACACTCTGGTTCAGAATAATATAGGAAGCACTGACAATGAAACTAACTTGCAACATGACTCACAAATAAACAGATATTTACATGAATTTATGGATATGGATAACCTCCTATGGCCAAGCCCATAGAACTTCATTGGTTACTTGCTTATTAATAAAAAAAATGGTTAACTTATTCCCAGCCACTCTGCACTGCTTGGCTGCCTGCTTCCCTGATGTACTGTTTAATAGATCTCTCTCTTTTGTTCTTTTCTTCCCTTCTGTGTATACAACCTCTGAAGTACGGAAAAAACTCTATATAAAGTTTAAACCATCTGAAGTATGAACCGGTGTCAGGCAGACAGAATCCAGGTCTGCTTATTCTTTTGGAATAATTTGTTAGCAAACATTTTTCACTTGTGATAATCTTCAGGCCAACCTCCTACCAGTTTCTTTGCTTGCCTAGTTGGACTCTATATACTTCCCAAAGTAAAAGAGAACATATCTAATGGAGACGTATGCGTCAGCATCCAGAGAAATAATGCTATGACATGCATCCAAAGTCTCAGCACCACCGGAAGTGTTATTTGTAAATACGTTACCTCCCTCATGCACACAGATTTCTACATAAAGGGACAGATTATGGCAAAGCCTGCGTGGAACTGTTCCACTCACTGCCTTAGGGTATGTCTACACTACGAAATTAGGTCGAATTTATAGAAACCGGTTTTATAGAAATTGGTTTTATACAGTCGATTGTGTGTGTCCCCACATAAAATGCTCTAAGTGCATTAAGTTGGCGGATCGCGTCCACAGTACCAAGGCTAGCGTCGACTTCCGGAGCATTGCACTGTGGGTAGCTATCCCACAGTTCCCGCCGCCCATTGAAATTCTGGGTTGAGATCCCAATGCCTGATCATGCAAAACAGTGTCACGGGGGGTTCTGGGTACATGTCGTCAGGCCCCTCCCCCTCCATCAGAGCAATGGCAGACAATCGATTTGCGCCTTTTTACCTGGGTTATCTTGCAGATGACATACCACGGCAAGCATGGAGCCACTCAGCTCAGCTTACTGTCACCATGTCATCTGGGTGCCGGCAGACGTGGTACTGCTTTGCTACAAAGCAGCAGCTAATTGCCTTTTGGCAGTAGACCGTGCAGTATGACTGGTAGCCGTCATCGGCTATCTGGGTGCTGGCAGACATGGGGCTGCATTGCTACACCGCAGCAGCCCCTTGCCTTTTGGCAGTAGACGGTGTATTATGACTGGTATCTGTCATCATCATATTCCAGTTTGATGAGAAGCACCTGGGCAGACATGCTTTGTCTCCTGGAGACTCAGTCCTGTAGGCAGTCCTATTGAACCGTCTTGATGATGATGGCTAGCAGTCGTAGTACAGTATCTTCTGCCAAGCACGCAGAAGATGCCAAGGGCTATCAGTCATGCTGCACCATCTGCTGCCAGCTTAAGATGTAAAAAATAGATGGACCAGATTTGTTCTGTATTCATTTGCTTCCCCCTCCCTCCGTGAAATCAACAGCCTGCTAAACCCAGGGTTTTGAGTTCAATCTTTGGGGGGGCCATTCTGTGTGACAGTTGTTTGTGTTTCTCCCTGATGCACAGCCACCTTTGTTGATTTTAATTCCCTGTACCTGTATGCCATGTCGTCAGCCGCCCCTCCCTCCCTCCGTCAGTTTTGCGCCTTTTTTCAGACCAGACGCCATAGCACTGGGATCATGGAGCCCGCTCAGATCACTGCAGCAATTATGAGCACTACGAACACCACGCGCATTGTCCTGGAGTATATGCAGAGCCAGGACATGCCAAAGCAAAACGAGGACCAGCCGAGGAGGCAATTGCAGCGCGGCGACGAGAGTGATGAGGAAACTAACATGGACACAGACCTCTCACCAAGTACGGGCCCCAGCAATGTGCAAATCATGGTGTTACTGGGGCAGGTTCATGCCATGGAACGCCGATTCTGGGCCCGGGAAACAAGCACAGACTGGTGGGACCGCATCGTGTTGCAGGTGTGGGACGATTCCCAGTGGCTGCGAAACTTTCGGATGCGTAAGGGCACTTTCATGGAACTTTGTGACTTTCTTTCCCCTGCCCTGAAGCGCCAGAATACCAGGAAGAGAGCAGCCCTCACAGTTGAGAAGCGAGTGGCAATAGCCCTGTGGAAGCTTGCAACGCCAGACAGCTACCGGTCAGTCGGGAATCAATTTGGAGTGAGCAAATCTACGGTGGGGGCTGGTGTGATCCAAGTTGCCAGGGCAATCAAAGACATGGTGATATCAAGGGTAGTGACTCTGGGAAACGAGCAGGCCATAGTGGATGGCTTTGCTGAAATGGGATTCCCAAACTGTGGTGGGGCGATAGATGGAACCCATATCCCTTTCTTGGCACTGGAGCACCAAGCCCCGAGTACATAAACCTCAAGGGGTACTTTTCAATGCTGCTACAAGCCCTGGTAGATCACAAGGGACGTTTAACCAACATCAACGTGAGATGGCCGGGAAAGGTACATGATACTAGCGTCTTTCAGGCACTCTGGTCTGTTTCGAAAGCTGGAGGAAGGGACTTTCTTCCCGGACCAGAAAATAACCGTTGGGGATGTTGAAATGCCTATCGTTATCCTTGAGGACCCAGCCTACCCCTTAATGCCATGGCTCATGAAGCCGTACTCAGGCAGCCTGGACAGTAGTCAGGATCTGTTCAACTATAGGCTGAGCAAGTGCCGAATGGTGGTGGAATGTGCATTTGGACGTTTAAAAGCGCTCTGGCACAGCTTACTGACTCGGATAGACCTCAGCGAAACCAATATCCCCATTCTTATTGCTGCTTGCTGTGTGCTCCACAATATCTGTGAGAGTAAGGGGGAGACATTTATGGCAGGGTGGGAGGTTGAGGCAAATTGCCTGGCCACTGATTATACGCAGCCAGACACCAGGGCGGTTAGAAGAGTACAGCAGGGCATGGTGCGCATCAGAGAAGCTTTGAAAACCAGTTTTGTGACTGGCCAGGCTACGGTGTGAAACTTCTGTTTGTTTCTCCTTGATGAACCCTCCGCTCCCGCTCCCCCGGTTCACTCTACTTCCCTTTAAACTAACCATCCTCCTCTCCCCCTTCGAGCACTGCTTGCAGAGGCAATAAAGTCATTGTTACTTCTCATTCATGCATTCTTTATTAATTCATCACATAACTCGGGGGATAATTGTCAAGGTAGCCCAGGATGAGTGGGGGAGGAGGGAAGGAAAAGGACACACTGCAGTTTAAAACTAATACTTATTGAAGGCCAGCCTTCCGATGCTCGGGCAATCATCTGGGGTGGAGTGACTGGGTGGCCGGAGGCCCCCCCACCTTGTTCTTGGGCGTCTGGGTGAGGAGGCAATGGGACTTGGGGAGTAGGGCTGTTGGTTACACAGGGGCCGTAGCGGCAGTCTCTGCTCCTGCTGCCTTTCCTGCAGCTCAACCATACGCTGGAGCATATCAGTTTGATGCTCCAGCAGCCAGAGTATCGACTCTTGCCTTCTGTCTGCAAGCTGACGCCACCTATCCTCTTCAGCCCGCCACTTGCTCTGTTCAGCCCGTGATTCAGCCCGCCACCTCTCCTCTTGTTCATATTGTGCTTTTTTACACTCTGACATTGACTGCCTCCACGCATTCTGCTGTGCTCTTTCAGCGTGGGAGGACATCTGGAGCTCCGTGAACATATCATCCCAAGTCCGCCGTTTTCTCCTTCTAATCTTCGCTAGCCTCTGTGAAGGAGAAACATTTGCAGCTGGTGGAAGAGAAGGGAGAGATGGTTAAAAAAAGACATTTTAGAGAACAATGGGTACACGCTTTCATGTTAAATTTTGCTGTTCACATTACACAGCATATGTGCTTTCATTACAAGGTCGCATTTTTCCTCTTCTATTGAGGGCCTGCCGGTTTGGTACGAGAGATCACTCACACAGTGCCAGGCAACAGAATTTGGCTTGCAGGCAGCCATGGTAAGCCACAGTCTTTTGGGTTTTTTAACCTTCATAACATGTGGGAATGGTTTCAAACAGTAGCACCCTCATTTCCCATACCAAGCACCCGTTGGGTTGGCCATTTAAAATGGGTTTGCAATGTAAAAGGCGGGGCTGCGGTTTCCGGGTTAACATGCCGCACAAACCCAACTACCCCCCCCCCAATTCTCTGGGATGATCACTTCACTCCTCCCCCCTACTGCGTGGCTAACAGCGGGGAACATTTCTGTTCAGCCGAGCAGGAACGGGCACCTCTGAATGTCCCCTTAATAAAATCACCCCATTTCAACCAGGTGACCGTGAAAGATATCACTCTCCTGAGGATAACAAAGAGATAAGGAATGGATGTTGTCTGCATGCCAGCAAACACCGGGACCATACGCTGCCATGCTTTGTTATGCAATGATTCCAGACTACGTGCTAATGGCCTGGCATGATAAAGTGTCCTACCATGGCGGACGGGATAAGGCAGCCCTCCCCAGAAACCTTTTGCAAAGGCTTTGGGAGTACATGAAGGAGAGCTTTCTGGAGATGTCTCTGGAGGATTTCCACTCCATCCCTATACACGTTAACAGACTTTTCCAGTAGCTGTACTGGCTGCGATTGGCAGGGCAAATTAATCATTAAACATTAAACACGCTTGCTTTTAAACCATGTGTAATATTTACAAAGGTACACTCACCAGAGGTCCCTTGTGTGCCCTCAGGGTCTAGGAGCATGCCTTGGGTGAGTTCGGGGGTTACTGGTTCCAGGTCCAGGGTGATAAACATATCCTGGCTGTTGGGGAAACCAGTTTCTCCTCTTCCTTGCTGTGAGCTATCTTCATTGTCTTCATCATCATCATCTTCCGCGTACCCCAAACCCGCTTCCCTGTTGCGTGTTTCTCCATTGACGGAGTCAAAGCACACGGTTGGGGTAGTGGTGGCTGCACCCCGTAGAATGGCATGCATCTCCATGTAGAAGCGGCATGTTTGCCTCTCTGGCTTTATGGTAGGCTTGCCTTAGCTCCTTAATTTTCACACGGCACTGCAGAACGTCCCTGTTATGGCCTCTGTCCTTCATGGCCTTTGAGACTTTTTCTAATATTTTGCCATTTCGTTTACTGCTACGAAGTTCAGCTAGCACTGATTTGTCTCCCCATATGGCGAGCAGATCCCGTATCTCCCGTTCGGTCCATGGTGGAGCTCTTTTGCGATCCTGGGACTCCATCATGGTTACCTGTGCTGATGAGCTCTGCGTGGTCACCTTTGCTCTCCACGCTGGGCAAACAGGAAATAAAATTCAAAAGTTCGCGGGGCTTTTCCTGTCTACCTGGTCAGTGCATCTGAGTTGAGAGTGCTGTCCAGAGCGGTCACAATGAAGCACTGTGGGATAGCTCCCGGAGGCCAATAACGTCGAATTCCATCCACACTACCTCAAATCCGACCTGCAAAGGCCGATTTTAGCGCTAATCCCCTCGTCGGAGGTGGAGTAAAGAAACCGGTTTAAAGGGCCCTTTAAGTCGAAAGAAAGGGCTTCGTCGTATGGACGTGTCCAGGCTTAATTCGATTTAATGCTGCTAAAGTCGACCTAAACTCATAGTGTAGACCAGGCCTTAGTGCCAGCTGGGGTCAAAGCATGCTGCTGCAGTCTTTGTCTCCAGCACCCCCTATTGGCTGCCTTATTGGTCCTGCAAAAAGCCTGTCTCTAACAATGGCTTATGTGGCCTAGCCTTTTAGTCAGGTCACCCCTTTCCAGTTCTCTTCCCTTCCTGGGTAACAGAAGTCCAAAGAAAACCCCATTCAAACAGAAGATTCTCCTGCCCCTCTTGGGGTACACTGAAATTCCGACGGTCACCTTGCTCCTTCCTTCTGGATCTCCTTCCTTTGAAGGAGTTCTCCGCTCTCCCTATGTAAGTCTCCCTCACCCTGTCACAGCAGGGGTCACTAATGCTAATTAAGCCACCAAAGTGGGATCAGCTGGGGAATAACTGCTACATCACAGGAAAGGCTGAGCCCAACTTCGCTTAAACAGCAAGCCAGCCAGGGGCCTGTGAAGATGCCAGCCAATACCCCAGTCTTTGTTCCATCTCATCTCTAAAAGAAAAAAATGTGGAGAGGGAAACATAGCCCTGTTCCCTAATTCCATACTAGGCAGCAGTGAGGAGCAGGTGCAGGGAAGTGTGGCCTGTTAATGGGTGTTTCCTTTCTCCCTCTCACTGCACTCCCCCAGTAGTAGTAGGAACTGTAGCTAAATCAACTAAAAACTTGAGGGTCTCTAACTGGGAGATGTATTCTACACCCACCCCAAACCCAGCTCTGCATCCACTCCTTGCCAGTTGCGACTTATCAGAAGTAATACAGCCCCAAACAGAACTTCTGCATTTTAAAAGTATACTGTGTCTGGTTACTTAAAAATATATTCATGACCAGCATCTGGATCACTGCTGTGGTTGTGCCTGTATCTCTTCCAGACAGGCTAGAACAGTTCTCCAACACCATGAATTCAGACTTTACTGTTTAACACTTATAGCTGTGAACTTGGTCCAGCTAATTCCTGCCAGCATTCCAGAGTAAAGCTCTGAGAAACCTGGCAGTTTCCTATTGCAAAAGTTCCCAGTGGTGCTGGAGCAATTTTTATAGTGGGGATGCTGAGAGCCATTGAACTGTAAACCCTGTATAGGACGGAAACCACTTCAAGCCACACGGGGGGCAGCACCCCCCGCACCTCTAGTTCCAGCACCTATGGAAGTTCCCAGGGCTTTGTTGCAAGCTTTTCCCAGCATTCTACTACCAAATTTCAGTCACTGAGACTTTCTAAGACTAAGGATTGGTTACTACAAAGAAGGCAAAACTATAAATCCCACTAGTACTTCATATGTCTCAAAGCCTCCAGACATCCAAAACACCCAACAGGGATGTTGTACAATATGCTTTGAATCTTCAGAGTTAGAGGGACAGTATATTTTTCAGTACCCAGGGGCTGAAGCTAATGGCAACATAGAGGAATCAAGTGTCTTTCTGGAAGGCTATAGCATGTCTCTGAAGAGCCAGTCAGATAGTTTATTTCAGAAGGCGCTCAGAAGTCATTCACAGTTAAACCTCAGCACAATAAAGCTTTCCCCACCACATCCATCTAATTAGCTCTCTGCCATTGCAGATGCACACTGTTCTTTGGATGAGTTTAATCTACATAGGCATCTGCATTAAAACAAACAACTGACCCTGGAAATAATGTTTTCACTGAACACAAAGGAGGACAGAAAGGGAGTTGAAATGGAGACAGGCTCCAATCGTGTCACTGCTTTGGCAGGACAGAGTATGGTATCTTGAAACCTTCTTTGCACCATTCCACCTGCAGCTAGATTGACGTAAGCCTTTCTTCATAGTGTAAGCAAATTATTCCAAGGGTGTCCTTGGAGGTTCAGAACTTTCAGTGCTACCAATAGATAACATGATCTATGTTTTGATACTGCCAGACAAGCTTTGCAACATTGTATGGGAAATGTAAAATAAATAAGCACAATTTTATATTAACTGTGTCAAAGTATTATATTTAGCAAGTGTAGCCCCTCCCTATCCTCCTCCCTGGTGTCCGTTATATGGAGTGACGTCTCTCCCCTTCTTGCAGGGGTTGGGTCCTGGGTTCTTTGTTTCAATGCCTGTTGCTGGCATCCAAGGTAACCCTCTCACTGTGACTGGCACACAAGAGATGTTGTCCCCTAGGAAGAGGACTACTACTACTCTTAACAAGGAGTATGACTCAGGACACAAGAAACAAAACACAGCAATGCAAACCCCAACAAATGAAATGCCACCCCCAAAAATAACAATATAACAAAAGGGGACTGTAACAGGCTCTAGGGAAGGAAAGGGTTAAGATTAACTAATAAGTACTAAAACATTAATAATACAAACTAATTTCCCACCTCCCAATATTCACAACTGTACCACAATGTTCAGATCCCTCCCTGGCACCATATGGAATATGTCAGATGAGACCAGAGATGGATGTAGCAGTGCTGCAAACATTGTCCAGCTTAAAAAAAAAAAGGCCCCTTCTTGTTGGGAGGACTGTGGTGTGGCTGTCCCTTGTGCAGCTACTTTGGAAAGGGCATTTTAAAACATCTCCTCTATAAAAGTGTGTGATGGGAGGGCTAATCTATTTTATCCCTCATGAGAAAGGCTTAAGGGTTTGATTTTCAAAGCAACAGATGCGGGCTATCCATCTAACTACCTGCCATTTGTGCCTTTGCAAAATCTCCCCCTAGTTTACTATATATTGGTAGTTTAATTAGAAAAAAATCATTTGGAATCAGGAAAGTAATTTCAAATCAATACTATCGCTCGGATGTAAATCTGTACTAGGATTGCTGTACAATTCTAATTGAGATTCAGCACTAACCATTTGAAACCCTCTTTCGGTTTCCATTTCAGATGATGGCCAGGCTTCTAAACCACTTAAATAGACTTCAGTCCTCTTGGAGATACATCATCATCATCCTCAGCTACTCTCCATGCACAAATGTTTTTGCAGATTTCTGTGAGCTCTTTCCTCCTAAATATAGATATAAAATATTTATATTAATTAATTATAATTATATTATACAGTTAGTCTGTCTATCTTTGCACATCTTCTGGTAGGGCCCCCCCCACAAAAAAAGACTCCTGTTCATGAAAGCAATCATCCTTTCAGCTCCAAAGTAGTTAAATCAATTCACATTGTGCAGTTAGTAGGATATTGCCAGGATAATTGATAGTGAAGGCTAAGTAAGGTAGATTGAATGGCTTCAATGGGCTTTGGATAACACTCTATTATTAGAAGCAAACCAGATCACCAGATTTAAGCCCCTTTTGGAAATGCTGGAAGTTCAGATTTTAATCTGATTCTGGATCTAAATTTGTCACTTGAAGACATACACTCAATATGTATATGTACACACACACACACAATGTCCTGAAGTGGAAAATAATAGCATTCTTTATTCCTGCAGAGTCTGATGTATGTTAAATCTTCTAGAATTTCTTAATTACTTTCTTTTTGTGACCAAAAGCTATCTATAAATGGTTTTGTATGGGATTACTCCTGAGAAAGTAAAGTATAGATACCTGTATTCAAACATTTGAGCAGTACTGAACTAATTCCATAATCATGTAACAGAAAAATAATCACCAGAACATTCAAGAAAGACAGTACATTTCTTTCCTTAGATTCAGTTTAATTGTTCCTGGAGAACATCTTGAATACTCTCAGAAACGGATGTGTTTTAAGGAGAATCACTGTACTAACAACATGGATTATCAAAAACATGATCATACAAACTGTTATTTTCTTAGACTTTTGACCCTGCACATTATACCTCATAATGTCTCTCCACAATACCATTTGGGAAAAAAAAAAATCTAAAAACATATGCTGTAATAACAAATTCCAGAGGGCAAGTGGTGGGGCAGGTTTCCCCTAAATTCAGTTCTGCTCCTTAGGAATGGTGGACAATGGATTAGCCTTAACCATTTAAAATAGCATATCTTATATCCTCCTCTCTGTTAGGAGAAACTGAAAAGGACGACTGGAGTTTGAACTGAACTCAGGTCTGTCTTTATTCATGTAAAAACGTCATTGGTTTTAATAAGACTTTTTTGCATAAGAAATGCAGTTTGGCCTTTATTCAAAGGTGAATTAGAGAGGAAGGGTGTTCTCATGGTTAAGGCACTAGGGTCTACACTCTGAAAAATCTGGATTCATCAATTCCCAGCTTTGCCATCAACTTTCTGTGTGACCTTGGCCTTGTCTACACTACGAGAGTAGTTCGATTTTACTTAAATCGAATTTTTGGAATCGATATTGCAAAGTCGAACGTGTGTGTCCACACTAAGGACAGTAATTCGACTTTGTGAGTCCACACTAACGGGGAAAGCGTCGACATTGGAAGCGGTGCACTGAGGGCAGCTATCCCACAGTTCCCGGAGTCCCCGCCGCCCATTGGAATTCTGGGTGGAGCCGCAAATGCCTTCTGGGTAAAAAAAAAAAAAGGGGCCAGGGTGCTTTTGGGTAACTGTCGTCATCCGTCCATCACTCCCGCCCTCCCTCCCCGAAAGCGCCGGCGGGAAATCATTTCGCGCACTTTTCCAGTCATTGACAGCGCGGACGCCACAGCACTGTGAGCATGGAGCCCGCTGCAACCATCGCTGCAGTTGTGGCCGCTCTCAACGCCTCGCAGCTTATCATACAGGTTGCCCTGAGGCAGATGCAGAAAAGTCAGGCGAGGAGGCTACGTCAACGCGGTGATGGCCTGAAGTCTGAGAGTAGCACAGACCTCTCAGAAAGCAGGGGACCCAGCGCCGAGGACATCACGGTGGCAATGGGTCATGTTGATGCTGTGAAACGGCGATTCTGGGCACGGGAAACAAGCACTGAGTGGTGGGACCGCATAGTGCTGCAGGTCTGGGATGAATCACAGTGACTGCGAAACTTCCGCATGCGGAAGGGAACTTTCCTTGAACTTTGTGAGTTGCTGTCCCCTGCCCTGAAGCGCAATGACACCCGGATGCGAGCAGCCCTGACTGTCCAGAAGCGAGTGGCCATAGCCCTCTGGAAGCTTGCAACGCCAGACAGCTACCGGTCAGTCGCGAACCAGTTTGGGGTGGGCAAATCTACCGTGGGGGTTGTTGTGATGCAAGTAGCCAAGGCAATCGTTGATGTACTGCTGCCAAAGGTAGTGACCCTGGGAAACTTGGAGGCGATCATAGATGGCTTCGCAGCGATGGGATTCCCAAACTGCGGTGGGGCCATAGATGGAACTCACATCCCTATCCTGGCACCGGAACACCAGGCCAGCCAGTACATTAACAGAAAGGGCTACTTTTCCATGGTGCTGCAAGCACTGGTGGACCACAGGGGACGTTTTACCAACATCTACGTGGGATGGCCGGGCAAGGTTCATGACGCTCGTGTTTTCAGGAACTCTGGTCTGTTTAGACGGCTGCAGCAAGGTATTTACTTCCCGGACCACAAAATAACTGTTGGGGATGTGGAGATGCCTATAGTCATCCTCGGGGACCCAGCCTACCCGCTAATGCCCTGGCTCATGAAGCCCTATACAGGTGCCCTGGACACTGAAAAAGAACTCTTCAACTACCGGCTGAGCAGGTGCAGAATGGTGGTGGAGTGTGCTTTTGGACGTCTCAAGGGGAGATGGAGAAGCTTGCTGACTCGCTGTGATCTCAGCGAAACCAATATCCCCATTGTTATAGCAGCTTGCTGTGTGCTCCACAATCTCTGTGAGAGCAAGGGGGAGACCTTTATGGCGGGGTGGGAGGTTGAGGAAAATAGCCTGGCTGCTGATTACTCACAGCCAGACAGCCGGGCGATTAGAAGAGACCAGCGGGAAGCGCTGTGCATCCGGGAGGCTTTGAAAGCAAAGTTCCTGAGTGAGCAGGGTAACCTGTGACTTTTAAGTTTGTGTACAGAGAAGCTGAACCTGCCCCCGTTTCTTTACCCAGTTAATGTTGACTATCCTACCCAGTTACATACCCCCTTCACCCCCTTCCAACACACGTTTCGAAATAAAAATAGTTCTACTTTGTTAATGCACACCGTTTTTTTTAATACTGTTTTCGCGGGAATTTTTTAAAACTGGGACGCAGACTGTGGTGCGGAGCGGGTGTAGTGTAGTCGCGCGAATGCAGCTTCTAAACTCAAGGACTGACAGGCTCCGCTGCGGTGGGATGGTTCTTTCAACGGAGCCTGTCACCCCTCCTGATAGGGACTGTGTGTATGGGGGGTCTATGTGACTTTGTGGCAGGGGGAGGACGGTTACAGATCCCCTGCTGTGTGGCTCTGTGATCCTGCCTAAGGACCGCCGCTTAAGATCTCTAACTGCCCTCCCCTGCCACAAAGTCACAGAGCAACCCACCCCCCACCACATAACATGAAAACAACCTCCCAGACTAACCAGGGTAAGTAGTCACTGCATCACTGCACTATGTATGTGCCCTGCTGCTGTGCCTGCCCCCGACTATGTACCCTGCCAAAGGTGACTGTCCTGTCCAATTACCAACCCCCTTTCCCCCCCTCCTCCAAAAGAACATGATGGAAACAGTAGTTAACAGAAACATATTTTTTATTATCAACTACACATGGAACTGGGAAGTGAAACTTGGACGGGGGCTTGTGTCAGGCGGGAAGGAAAGAACTTGTCAAACTTTGGGGAATGAGAGCCTTCTGCTGCTCGAGCTCTCTGCAGGGGTGGAGTGAGAGTTAGCAGGGACTCTGTCGCCTCTCCTTCTGTGCACTTTGGGTGAGGGGAGTATGGGACTTGGTGGCGGGGGAGGGCGGTTAGAGATGGACTGCAGCGGGGCTCTGTCCTCCTGCCTCCGTTCCTGCAGAACATCCACAAGGCGCCGGAGCGTGTCCGTTTGCTCCCTCAGTAGTCCAAGCAGGGTTTGAGTCGCCTGCTGGTCTTCCTGACGCCACCTCTCCTCCCGATCCATGTTGGCTTGGTGCATTCGGGTCAAGTTCTCCCGCCACTGGGTCTGCTGTGCTGCCTGGGCTCTGGAGCAGGCTATAAGCTCTGAGAACATGTCCTCCCGTGTCCTCTTCTTCTTACGCCTAATCCTCCCTAGCCTCTGGGAGTGTGATGACAGGCTAGGTTGTGAGACAGTCGCAGATGGGGCTGTGGGAATGGGAAAAAGGGAGTGAATTCCTCAGAAAGATAAATGTAGTTGTGAACAAAGAACATAGTCTTTCTCTGTGAACAGGACCATGCACAGCACCTATCACATGCGCACTCAGCACAAGGTCGAATTCTCGGCCTTCGCATTCAGTGTCTGGGGTTTTGCAGAGCACATTTGAGAACCGTGTCAGGACAACGGAATTTCTCTTGCACGCAGACATGGTAAGCCGTAGATTCGTGGCAGCTTAAAACTTTAATATTAGCAATGGCCTCATTTCACATTGAAATCAATGTCGGTCCCTGCTGCCAGCAATCCGGCAAGCAGGAAGTCTGCTCCTGTCCCACACCCTCGCGGCTGTCCCCGGGAACGATCCCTTTCGGCTGACCCTCTCCCGCCTCCACCGCGTGGCTGCAAACCAGCGGTTACAGTTCTGTAAAGGAACGGTAAAGCAGTCCCAACACTAACATTCCCCTACCTCATTCAAAGCAGGTCATCATGAGCGACATCACCCTCATGAGGATCTCTGAGAGCGACAGACAGAGAATGCTCCGGGAAAGCCTCCAAAGACCAGGGCCGTATGCCGCCATGCTGTGCCAAGCAATGATTCCGGAGTACTTGCTAGTCTCGTGGCGCGGCAACGTGTCCTACTACGGAGGACCCAATAAGGCCGCTCTCCCCAAGAACCTAATGCAGCGGATTTCAAATTACCTGCAGGAGAGCTTCCTTGAGATGTCCCAGGAGGATTTCTGCTCCATCCCCGGACATATAGACCGCATGTTACTGTAGCTGCAGTAGCAGGGACTAAACAGTAGAGCGGCTTGGGCAGGACAATCATGCAAAACCGGACATTGCTAGATTTTTTTTCAATAGTTGCACTGCCCATGACTGAACCGTAAAGTTAATCAAACTAATCATGAGAAACCCATTTTTTAAATTGTTAATATTCATGTTCTGTTACAAATAAATGTTTAGATGTTTACAACACTTACTGGATGATCCTTCACCAGATTCTGTGTCCGGGGTAACGGCTGGGGAGGGTTGGTAGGGGATCTCTGTAAGGGTGATGAAGAGATCCTGGCTGTCGGGGAAATCAGCGTTGTGAGCGCTGTCGACTGCCTCGTCCTCCTCATCTCCTTCCTCATCTTCCCCGTCCGGTAACATGTGCGAGGATCCGGCCGTGGACACTATCCCATCCTCAGAGTCCACAGTCAGTGGTGGGGTAGTGGTGGCGGCCGCACCGAGGATGGAATGCAGTGCCTCGTAGAAACGGGATGTCTGGGGATGGGATCCGGAGCGTCCGTTTGCCTCTTTGGTCTTCTGGTAGCCTTGCCTCAGCTCCTTGATTTTCACGCGGCACTGCGTTACATCCCGGCTGTATCCTCTCTCTGCCATGTCTTTAGAGATCTTCTCATAGATCTTTGCATTCCGTCTTTTGGATCGCAGCTCGGAAAGCACGGACTCATCGCCCCACACAGCGATGAGATCCAAGACTTCCCGATCAGTCCATGCTGGGGCCCTCTTTCTATTCTGAGATTGCACTGCCATCAGTGCTGGAGAGCTCTGCATCGTTGCCAGTGCTGCTGAGCTCGCCACGATGTCCAGACAGGAAATGAGATTCAAACTGGCCAGACAGGAAAAGGAATTCAAATTCAAATTTTCCCGGGGCTTTTCCTGTGTGGCAGTTCAGAACATCCGAGCTCTTACTGCTGTCCAGAGCGTCAACAGAGTGGTGCACTGTGGGATAGCTCCTGGAGCTATTAGCGTCGATTTCCATCCACACCTAGCCTAATTCGACATGGCCATGTCGAATTTAGCGCTACTCCCCTCGTCGGGGAGGAGTACAGAAGTCGAATTAAAGAGACCTCTATGTCGAACTAAATACCTTCGCGGTGTGGACGGGTGCAGGGTTAATTCGATGTAACGGCGCTAACTTCGACATAAACGCCTAGTGTAGACCAGGCCCTTGACCAAGTCCCTTGATCTGTCTGTGCTCCAGCTTCCCATCAATAAAATTGGAATATTTTCTTTTTCCTATCCTTTTCCTGTCTTGTCTATTTAGACTAGAAGCACTTCAGGGCTTGGCCTGTTGATTCCTATGTGTTTTGTACAACACCAAACACAATGGGGCCTGGGCTCTTTGGTGCTACTGCAACTCAAAGAATAAATCAGTTATGTTTGGTAGGTCTTTGTACTGAGCATCTCAGAGCTCTTCATAATAAAACATAACTAGGAAATGTACACTAAAGGGTGAATGTTCAGTTCACTAATATGCAAAACAAGTCAGCCACTTTAATCTAGACAGACATTAATAGCATTGGATCATGTTCTAAAAAGGCTTGCTCCAGTATTGCAACTAGAAATAAAGATTGACAATATTCTTAAATATAATAAAGCAATGCAAAAATATCTGAATTATAGAAAAACACTTAGAATTGTTCCATTGTGTAAACAGAAATCAGTATTGCATTGTCAAAATGAGTTTGGTGTGCTCAGAGGTGAAAGTAAGCCAGTTCGGCCTGGTACAGCGTACCGGCAAGAGCCAGTTCGCCATGCTGGACCAGACTAGCTGGTGATTTAAAGGGCCCCGGGCTCCCCGCAGCGGCTGGAGCTCCAGGCTATTTAAATCACCTCCTGAGCTCCACGGCCAGAGCCCTGAGGTAGAGGCGGCAGGGCTCTGGCAGCGATTTAAAGGGCTTGGGGCTCCCGGCAGCGGCGGAGCCCTGGGCCCTTTAAATCACCACCGGAGCCCTGCCACTGCAGCGGGGCTCGGATGGCGCTTTAAAGGGCCTGGGGCTCCGCTGCTGCCAGGAGCCCTGGGCCCTTCAAATCCCTGCCGGAGCCCTGCCGCCAGGGCTCTGGCAGCGAGGCTTGGGCGGCACTTTAAAGGGCCCGGGGTTTCCCACAGCGGGGAGCCCTGAGCCCTTTAAAGCGCCGCCCGAGCCCCGTTGCCGGAGCCCCAAGTAGCGGCAGCAGGGCTCCTATGGTGATTTAAAGGGCCCGGAGCTCAGGGGTGATTTAAAGGCCCTGGGGCTCCCAGCCACAGCCCCGGGGCCTTTAAATCTTGATTTAAAGGGCCCGGGGAATTTAAAAGTCCTACTTCTTCTGGTTGAAGCCATGCCTCTTCCGGTTGAGCCACGCCCCCTGCTCAGGACTGTGGAGTACCGGTAAGTCCTTTAAATTTAACTTTAAATTAAAAAAAAAAAAAAAACCCACCACATTTTCACCCCTGGGTGTGCTTGGATCATTTAATTCTTCTTCTAATCCTAGCCACTTATCTTTGTCAGAGGCCAAAGAGTAGCAACATTATGAAAAACTGCTTTGAAGTGCAATTAATAGTAAATGACAATAATCTAACCTGAAGGACGAGAGTACAGTTCTGTGGCTTGCTGAGCTAACACACTGCACTGTAGGTCTCAGTTTGTCAGCATTCCTAAAATAGAAACACAGAGATTTGTCATGATAAAGATGACATGCTTCTTAAGTGACCGCCCTGAATCACAACCACTACCAAGTTCTCTTACATTAGCTGCTGAGTCAAAGTGAAATAGCCCAAGGGAAGAGGAAAAAGCTACAGGGGCATTTGAAAGGTAACAAGGAAAAATTACAAAAACATTTCTGAGGAGTTTCAGCATTTAGTTTTAATGGATATTTCTACCACCCTGAGCCTGAAAGACATACCTGACTATGAGCCAATCTCCCCCGTAGGCTTCGAGTGTGCAGTAATGGTAAGAAATCGGTGTAATAACTGCCCATTGTGCCATATGTAGATGTTACTTCAAAGCACATTATATCGGTTTTAAATAAATCCTTGGGAAACTCAATAATAAATCCACTAGGAATCCTTCAACCTCCGTCATGATGTGCAACATCTTTACTATTCCATCCTCTTCGGATTAGTTACACAGTCATGATGAATTGCTTAAATCTGTGTGGCCGTTTCATGATCTGCATTAAATGTGCAGTAACAGCTAATATGAGTTTTATAATCAACCTGTGGAACTCTTTGCCCAGAGGATGTTCTGAAGGCCAAGACTATAACAGGGTTATAGAACTAGATAAATTCATGGAGGATAGGTCCATCAATAGCTATTAGCCAGGATGGGCAGAGATGGTGTCCTTAGCCTCTGTTTGCCAGAAGCTGGGAAATGGTGACAGAGGATGGGTCACTTGATAATTACCTGTTCTGTTCATTCTCTCTGGGACACCTGGCACTGGCCACTGTCGGAAGACAAAATACTGGGCTAGATGGACCTTTGGTCTGAGCCAGTATGGCCATTCTTATGTTCGCATAATAGTTTTTTCTGCTGGTACTAGTACCAAAGTGTGTCCAAGGATGACTAGTGAGTTATGAAGCCCTGGTAAACTCATTTCAAGAATAAATGCCAAAATTTTACAATGTGGATGCTTCAAGTTAGGCACTGAAAACCTTATTTAGGCACTTGAAACAGATGGTTAGATTTTCAAAGGGGATAAGCACTCACTCACAGCTCCTACAAGACCCTTTACGAATGGTTTTGTGCTCAACACCTCTACAAATTTCAGTTGCCCTTTGTAATTTTCAAAAAAGCCATATTTCATATATTCTGTTGTACCAAGACAATGTCCAGTATGTGTAATTTCCGTGGTTAATTAATGGCATAAATCCTTTTAAAATAAATCTACATTATTTTTCATGTATTCGTAAAAGCTCAGTTCTTAAAAATACCCCTCACACAAAAAAGATGGATTTGGGATTAGCAGGACAGGAGATTCACACCAGAATAGATAATCAGATTGTTTTGCTCAGAATGCTGCTGGGAATACAAATACATTTCTTCAATCTGCAGTGCTACAGTCACTGCCATTAAGAGTGGCAATGAGAAGTAGCATTACGCAAACATTCATGCTGATTTCCCCATAAAATGCCCAGCGGGTTCAAAAGTATGGCCTGCTAAAATTGCTGCACTGGAGTCCCAGTAGAACGGATTAAATTGGATATTTGCACAGTGTTTCAGTGCTCAATGGCATGCCATGACAGTTTTATTTCACGTCTCCGGGTTGTTGGCCAAACATAGGAAACCATTTGTAGATCAGCACCACCAAGGAATATATCCTTCCCATAACAGAGGAACACTGAAGCACCGAGTTTATCGAGTATATCAGCAGTGTGAAGGATTGGGCTTTTAGCATCAGAAGAGATAGGTCTGCCAGTGCCAATGAACTAAATGTTATTTTGGCAACTGCTCCAATGTTGTTGAGTCAAATTACAGCACTGAGGTTGCCCAGAATGTGCTTTTGTTGTTGTTGTTCGTTCGGTGCTTCAGTAATCAGAGGGACAGAAGGTTTTCAAAAGCCTATTACCCAAAATGAAGCAAATGAGAGCAAAAATACTGCATTACACAGACTACATTCTCCACGCAGTTTTAGAACTCAATGATATATCCAGAGTAACTGGTGCTGTTCCTTCCTTAAAGGGCCATACAGAAAAGCTACTTGTACAACTCTGTAATGTGAGCCAAGATTTGTAGGCATATACCACATCAAACAAACAGGTCTGAGTGCTCAGCTAAGCTATAGAGTGCAAATGGTACTATAAAAGTGAACCAGATTTTGGCATGTCCTGATCTGCATTTGGAGGAGAGTTACAGCGTTACTCATTGCCCTGGGTATGCCATCTTCTGTAAATATACCTTAGGCTGAAATCCTCCCAGTCAGGATGACTGTTATTCCAGGTGCTTGTAGTTAGACTTGCAAAGTAACTTAAAGCTGTGTTTGAGGTATTTGGGATATTAAAGTTTAATTTATTGTTTGTCTGGTCAAAGCACATGAATAAATAAATACAACGTTACGTGCACTACAGCACTCAGTGTTCAACTTTTAGGCCAGTTTAGAGCTATAATATCCAGACACCTTAAAAAAACCCATGGTAACCTATCTGAATAAAAGTTCCAATTTTAACACCTTTCAACTTAAAGTTATTAGGGACAATATTTTTCACTTCACTCTAGGAGGCAGGAAAAGCTGCCACTGGTCCATGGCACTTGGGCAATTCAAACATCCTGCATTATTTCACATTCCTAGGGCATTCATTCATACTCGCCTTCAAATTTACACACTTCCTGTTTGATGGATCTTGTGTAAATACCTAGGTGGGCATTTGCCTGCCTTGTTAAGTAACTGCAGTATTAGATACTATAGATAACAAGATCTTACTCTTTAAAAAGTAAGTCTGAATCTTCAGGCAATATTCCATCTCTCTGATCCACCCTGTGGAGCTTTTCTTCACAGTGCAGAACTCCCTTGCATACAGCTGGTATTCACCCTGGGAGCTCCCATAAGCAATAATGATCTGCGCTGAAGAGCCAAAGGGCTAACTGAAGAAGAATCTTCTGCCATTCTTGTCACATGGGAAGAGAATCTGTTATCACTAAACTTTAAGTCAAAGCTAGAACAGCAGCAGCATACAGATAGGCATTTTAAATCAAATGATAGGCCCATAAAAATCCCATTGACTTCAAGTGAGTTGCACAGGTGTAGCCATGCAAAATATGATCCATTACATATGTGAGACTGCCATGAGCTTGTGTAACCCACCTCTTTCAGCCAGCCTAGCACCAAGACAGGGCCATCTTTAAAGGACCAAATCAAAAAAGGGATAGAGGAGAAACAGTTGCATCCTCTAATCTGCGTATACAGTTATCAAGGCAACTTCAATGATTAGCTGGACCAGGGCTGAACAGGAAGAAGCAAGCAAATCCAACCATACATTAACTCCCAGGGCTGGCAGTATAACTAGGTCTAATCATTGCACACACAAAAATAAAGGCAGGCTCAGGCAGGGAAGAGAATTCTATTAGACACTAGCAACAGCTATAGTGAAACAAACTCATAAAATGCATCAAGAACAGTGAAAAAGCAATTCATCAAAGAGACTATAGTAAGGAAAACATAACTGTCTGGACTGTCTTTAGAATATCACCAGTAATTTTGCCCATCATATATAGGCAATTGATTCATCGTTCAGCTCAAAGGGCAACCTTTATTTTTCTTTAATAAATCAATACAAAAAAAGAGATTTTACTAAATGAAATTAGTGTGTGTAAAAGATGCAGTCATCCTGCATTTTGATCAGAAAGACGGGATGAGAAATTCCTCATACTGACACCCTTAGTCTACCTGAAAAGAATTATCTTCCTAATGCTATCTTGAGATCGAATGATACAGCAGGTGGTTGTGATGGTGCATTATATAAAAGCAGGCAACACGTGGACTGGATTAATAAAGGCAATGTACTGTTATTACCATTTAATATTTGCCTAGAAATGAATGCCTTCAGTTAATTTTTATTTGAAGTGGAACGTACATTTTCATTGGAAGTCTGTCAATCCACTTTTCCAGTTAAAATAGAATGCATGCTTTTCATCTCACTGTATGAACAGCCTCCTAGATTTCTTCTCTAACCCAATCAAATGCTAAAGAAATGAAATATACATGATCTAATGAAAGAATGCATAGCTCTAGTATTTTCAGACATGGCAGGATCGGCTCCATGTGTTTAATTGCATTTTTTATGAATTGCATTGAAGAAAGTGTACTAAAATATACTTGGCTCACCATATTTCAGTAGTGTGTCTTACATATCTATGGGCTTTAAAGCCACTACCATTGGAAGTACATTGCACAAGCAATAGGTCCCAGAAGTGCTCTCCCTATAGAGTAAAAGGCTAGCAGAATTTCTCCAAGGGCAGTTGGGAGCAGTTCTTATCCTTCTTTGTGATAGCATAGGGTGCAGTCTAGCTGTACCAACCTTGGACTGCTAGTCAGTGTTACAGCTCTATCCCTCTACAGTTTAGCCTACCCCCTTTAGGTAACTACTATTGCTGCTAGAGAGAGCTATCATCATCCCATTGTTTGTCCCTAGAGAATGCAAACAAACCCTGAGATTCTAGCTGTCTCCTTTGCAGATATTGCAAGGTTGGGGTGTTGAGTAAGCCAAGTTGGCAAACATACAAGCCAGTGCCTTTTTAGCTCATCATATTAAAGAACAGTGTGCAATTAAAAAACAGTGACTACTACATCCAGTTGCCAGGAAGAGTAAATTACTAAAACAAGGAATGAAGGCCTTAAAATATAATGAGACCGGTTAATCCAACATGAAGCCACTCTTCTGAAGCAGATTACATTTGGAGAGGTGGGGCGAAGGAGTCCCATTAGAAATCAGTGACAGTCAGTTTCAAAGTGGTTTTAATTTTCTTTTAAACTATTTGGCTAAATTGAATGTATTAAACCATTAAATTAACAGAAAGCTTTTTCTTTTCTTTCCTTATTATAATTCAGAGAAATTTGATTTTAAAGTTACAGAGTTTACCCTAAACTAACTTTGAAATCAATTTTCTCTGGTTTCTGATGAGGCCTGAAGGTTACTCATTTCTAATTGCTCATTTCAAATTCAATGCTTGAAAATGCAAGCTCGTATCACTCCGGGCCCCGTCTCACATCCCTCACATACCCTTTACTCTTGTTGGTCACAATGGGGAGTTTGGCTTGTGTGAGGAATGGGGAACTAACCCTGAATTCAGTCTTCCATCTCCCCTAAAGCCAATGAGAGAGGTGCAAGATCAGCCCCCCGCTGAGAGAGAGCGGGTACTCCAGTACCTGCCTTCAGTGACTCTAGAACAAGCAATAATATTAGTAGACACACACAAAGAATGTGTGTGTGTGTGTGTGAGTGTGTGCATGCATGCACATAGATGAACACACACACACACACACACACACACACACACACACACACACACAGAATCTTCAAAGCAGCTTTCAGAAATACCTAGCATCCTAGAGTACTATATCATTGCAGTTTCTCTTTACAGATATTACCCTTTTTAAATCTGCCTAGGAGATAGGTCATCATGATAACCAAGCTGCCTCACAAGCAGGTAATTTGTTCTGTCTGCCTAGAAAACAGGTCAGTGTGTGTAGCATATGCCTTCCTTCACAGACAAAATTACCACCATCATTTAGGAAGACTGAGGCAGGAAGCTACATAAATCTGCCAGGCAGGTTGGTTGTCCCCTATATAGTGTTTAATTATAAAAATTCCTGTCCCTGGAAGGAAAACTGACTTGTCAATATATTTGCAGAAAAGTTTCTTCATCTGCATTAAAAAAAAAAATCTAATAATCACTATCACCACTAACCCAGGAATCTTAAGGAAATTCACTTCAACGTGTCTCTGAAGGTGTCTTGTTTCATGAACTTTGTAAAAGTCTAAATCAAATTGGGCCTCTTGAAGGACATGAAAGATGCATTTATGAGCAAGAAGTTGTAAAATAAAATTTGACTGCACCTTTACTCTTCTATCAGAGGGTGACCTGAACACGTTAGAAATGAGGCGGAGGTTTGAAGAGTGTTTCTTTTTGAAGACTATAGGCCCAACTTTCAACCTTGGTAATTATGTCTGGAGTCCTGATTCTGCATTTGGATGCTCAGATCCAGATTTAGGTGTCTAAAACATTTATTTATTTGGGTATCAGTATGAAGTTCAGAACTGGAGCTGCTTGAAGCATTTCAAAATTCTTCAATGAAAAAAAGGGACTCATTCTTCACTTTTTTTTTTTTTTTTTTATAAACAAAAATGTGCCCCCCCTCAGTCACTACTAAAAAAAAAAATTGTATGCTAATTTCAATACTCAAGTTTGAGAACTGGGCCCACAATCGCCAATAGAGTACTCTTCAGAAATTTGCCTTTACCTAATGTATCTATAGCACGTGTCCATTCAGAAGATAAACTTTTACCTTAAGCCCTACCTTTAGTCACATCGCAGAAGACATTCCCTTGTGCCCATTAGTCATCACGAGGAGAAGATTATGTTCACTTTTAAAACATTTTGTACTATCAATTACCACCTACATAGAGTGTATCCATTACTGACATTGTTCTATGTAGACATTATCTAAAGGTCAGACAGGATCTGACATTATTATCAAGTCTATGCACCATAATGACTTTCCAGTATTAAACACATTACCGATCTACAAGACATGCAGATGTTGGAGTCAGTCCTGATTTTCTCAAGTAACATTTTATTTAGACACATTTTTCTTTAGTATTTCTCCCTAAGTTAATATAGATGGTGAAAGGTGTTGGCCTGATGACCTGAGAATTAAGTTTTCCATTTGTGCCGAGAACAGGTGTCAGATGAGCATAGAAAACTTTCTATGTTATAATCCCACCAATATGTACTAACTCTGAATCTGAAGATTTTGTGCTGCTGCCCCTCACTGTAATATCCATGTACCTACTAGGCAAAATAGATTGCTCTTGCCAAAGTCCCTGGCTCTTCTCCCCTTGGGGTTTGTAGAAAGCTCTCTGCCAGTGCTCGCAACAAGGATGCCAATTAGTGCCATTGATGACAGCAGTTTCTGCAGTGTGGTTGCCTGTTTAGTAAGAACTGAACTAACACAACTAATTCATTACATATATCCATACCCAGCCATCAGATGACAACAGTTTTCAATCACTAAAAGGTGATTGAATCACTTGTTACCAACTCTGTGATACTATGTCTATACTGCAGCTGGTCTGTGTCAGCTGACTCAAGCTCTCAGGCCATGGGCAGTGGGACTATCAAATTGCTGTGTCGACGTTCAGGCTCACACTGGAGCCGGGGCTCCGGAACCCTATGATGGGGGAGGGTCCCAGAGCCTAGGCTGCAGCCTGAGCATCTATACTGCAATCTTATAGCCCCATAGCCCGAGCCTCGTGAGCCTGAGTCAGCTGACTCGGGCCAACCGTGGGTGTTTTATTGCAGTGCAGACATACCCTATGTGGTCTAGTAGTTATAGCAGCTGATTAGGTGCCAGGATGCTTAGGTTCTATTCCAGGTTAAGCCAAGATCACCCATATGACCTTGGGCAAGACACTTAATTTCACTTTACGCATCAGTACAATGGGTATATTAATGCTTAACGAGCTCACCAGACTGACGTGAGGCTTCTTTAATAAGCATTTGTAAGAGTGATTTAAGACCATCCAATGGAAGATACTATAGAAATGTAAAGGTTTTACATGAGTTAATTAAGTATTAATTTTCCCATTTATACTATATTACAAACCACCGCTCTATGAGGAAAAAAAAATACCTATTGCACTTTTACAGCAGAGGATCTCATAGCATTTGCAAATAACTATGCCCCCAAACACTCAATAAAGTAGATAAGCATTCCCATTCTACAGGTGAGGCAAATGAGGCCTATATTGACTATGTGATTTGACCAGTGTCAGACATCAATGACTGCTGTGAATAGTGGTAAATAAAATAAATCCTGTACATTAGGGCAGATTTTTCAGAAATGTTCAGCATCAACTTAACTCTCTACTATCAAAATCAAAGGGAATTTTACCATTGACTTATGTGGGAGTCAAGTTAGGCCAGAGCGGAATGGTTTTAAAAATCCCACCTTCAGGGTACATCTACACTGCAGCTCGGGTAGATGGATACATGCTAGCTACCCACGAAAGCTTATGCTCCAATACATCTGTTAGCGCCACAGGACTCTGTTGCTTTTTACATGGCTATCCCTCTGATACTTTGGTTTTAGTCACATCTCAGTTACCGGTGGAACCCTACTGATACAACTGGACTCTGTCATTGTAACTGGAGAATTTGATCCAATCTGGTTGTAAAAATCTACATATACTGTGACCTACCATATTGGCCCAAGAGTTAATGGCATGTGGATGTACTAGAGAAGCACAGAAACCAGTTTCATCCAGTTCTAATTAAATAAGAATTTCAAGACCCAAAGTCAGAGTTCAAATAATAGCTAAACTTTGAATTTCCTACCACCCTATTTCCCACTAGGATAATAGACTAGTTATGATTCACTTTCTTTCCTCTTTGTCAGACTTGATCTGCAGCCTGAACAGCATTGCAATTGTCTAATTAACACAGTGCCAAAAAAGATATGAATATTGTTAAATATAAATACATAATTTCTCTAGTTATCTTTTAATGCCATTACCAGCCCACAAAATCTTGGCTAATGTCCCTAGGTTTACCACAGTATGAAAAATCAGGTTGACTCATTTTTGCTTCTTACAGCATCTGCAATAGTTAAGACATGCATCAGTAAGCACAAGAGTCTTCACAAAATCTTTATGATAACAAGGTTCTCTTGAAGATGGTTGCAACAGTTGGGCCACTGTGAACCTTCTAAGGCTATTTAATATTCCTATTCACGCAAATACAATGCAAGCACCATCTTTTCACAGGGCTTTTGATTTTTTTTAACTATACCAGTCTTACATATTCATTAGAGGAAGAATGAGAGCAGCATAGTGGAGTGAAGCAGTTTCTCCCTTCCCTGAAAAGGGGGTTGATACTGCTGATCCTTTCCTCATGAGGTTCTCTTCATTCCCACCTTCATCTTGCCCCCACAAACCATTTAATAAACAAATTACTTTGGCTACTGGAGGGCTACCAAAGGCAAGGAGATGGCACATGTAATGACATTATTTATATATATTTAGGTAAAAACACTCATATATAACCAAGTAGAGCCCTACTCATGAGTTTGGATCATAACAGAACAGCATTTCAGGGACTTATGTTTAGGTATCGCTGCTGACTTTGTGTATTCTTATTTATAGCCAATGAAGACATCATATTTCGGGCTTTCCTCTTTGAATTAAAATGTGTGCAAAAAAGTTTTGGTATGAGGTTGATTGGGAAAAAAAATTCATGCCAAACTTTTATGTTTTGATCTGGGTGAGAATGATCACAAGTCAGAGAATATAGATTTGATTTGCTGATTAGTTATCTTCCTCCACAGCAGGCGGCGGATGGGTAGCAGAGACATCATGACTCGTTTTCTCAGAGGGAGTAGTTGTACGTGTTATGCTTTGATCTATCCAGAGGGGAAAAAAGTCCTCCAATTTTGTGTAAGAAAAAAAATATATATATATATATTTGCGTATAAGAGCAAATCCTTTAGGAGGAAAGATACAATTTTAAAATTAAGAATATGGGGTGAAAGTTACAGAAAAAAAACTAGACCTTTTATTTTGAATTGGGGTTAGAGACTAGAAATGTCAAAATTGATTGTCTCCAAAAAGGGATTCTTAAATTTCTAAGTATGTGTTAGGTAATACGTCTACATCAAAGACAAAAACCTCAAAGCTCACACCCCATTTCCAGGACGTTGCTTTGGTAATTGGAGACTAATGGGAAGAGCCACATTTAGACATCTTTGCTAATCACTCAGGCACTTACTGTAGACACACATATAATGCAAGATGACTACAGAGATGGTATAACCAAGAGCAGTGACAAAATTGCTAACTGGGCCTAGCGAAAGAAGGGACAGAAGTGCAGTGTAGAAGAAAAGAACGTGAAATGGATTTATTTTAAAAGCTTTACTCAACTATCTACTTTCAGACAATCACTGAACTATTCATTCAATTTAACAACCTGCCGAGATGCAAGATTAAAAAAATTATAGTTTAGGAAGGGTAGCATGTTTGCACTAAAACAAGTCTCTTCCTTTTTAATTCTGCAGCCCACTTCATGAATAGAGCAATCATTTTCTCCTCTCCCCTTCCAAGTCTCAACTTTCTTATGGCATGAAGGTGTTACTTGGCTGTCAGGCATTTTCATTCTGAAAGTCACCAGAAAGGACTCCAAACTATTGATGCCTGTAGACCACACATCTTAAAAGGTAAGATATAAAGCAAAAATTAAAATGGAGTTAAGCATAAGTTTTATGTAATATTTATAGTGATTATGAAAAAGAATCTAAGCCCTAGATGATACAATAAATTCAAAACATGGACAAAGTAGTGATCCAAATCACCTAAAGAGAACCAGAGCTTCTGGCAAAGGAGCAAAATCAATGGCCATTTGCTTCAATCCCAACTAACATATATAGGGATGAAATAGTAAATGTAAAAACAGAAAAGCATACATAAAGAAGGAGAACAAATTTGTGGTCAGGGATAAGGCTGCTGAAATAAAGGCAGCCAACCAGGGAATCTATCTTGGTTGGAGTAATGGAAGACCTTTTTTATACTATTAATATACTAAGGACTCTACATATTTGAGTCCTGTGACCAACCTGCCTCATGAACTGGGGATGGAGAAAGCATACAAGTTACTACTTGTAATGTGAATAGTGCTATCTTTCCAGTCCATAGGAGTCCTGCCAGGTGATTTTCTGGCATGATCAGGTCTCTCTTCTTTATTCTCTCCACACCCCATGTTATTAAAGGTTGGGCTCCTGCTCTGTTGCCTGTGTTGATTATTTAACATAGTCCCCATGAAGCCAGAATTTTGGATAGGTTCCTATTAATGTTGTGTCCAGATTTTTTTTTTAATTAAATATTTTTATGTGAATTTGGTGCTTGTAAACAGTGCTAGATTAGCAGATCTGGAGAGAGAAGTTCTCCATTTATTCACAAAACAGACACTGCCTAATAGGCGCAATGCAACCTTCTTCTAAGCATATGCGCAACGTGCCTCAAGTGGCATGTGACCAGGGTTCATCACAGAATTTGGTCTGCTACTCCCCTGTGCCTCAGTCCTGATCTAGAAAAGCCATTTAGCACACTGTGTGTACTAGGCTCATTTCTATACATTTTACCCCTTTGGTGCCTCCTTAGCAATATTAGGAGTGCTAGAATAAACAGGATTTCAAGCAGTTGCCAATACCTTAAGCACTGTTTCATAGACATGTTTCCTTGCTGCCTGGAGCCCTGTGTATCCCACTGCTGCTATTACTAATGCAGCTGAACCAGTGGCAGGTTTATTTTGCAAGGGGGGAACACACATACTGTAGACACATCCTAGGAAGTTAAGTGATAGTTCAATCTCCATGCCTGAGTCAGTGCTGAGCCTCTCTTGATACTGGCAACAAGGGGATTAATTAGCACCACTTGTGGTTGGTTTTGTATATGGATGCTTGTCCATCAAGGATGAGGCGGAGATCACCAAACTCATTTGACATAGGCTCCCAAGCAGCAGTCAGATAACTACTCTCCATTTGTAATAACTTGGATAGGAATTAGCATCCTAGATCAGCATCCTGCAATCTAACAAATACCAGCAAACCCATCTGCCTGCACAGTGCCACACTGATTTCAATGGGGCTCCATACCAATGCAGGGGCCCACCTCTTTGCATCACTTTGCCACATCAAGAGCCTAAAGCTGAAAGTTTCCATGTTGCCAATCCCCCAAAACTATCCAAGTCCCACTTCAAAATCCTGGTCCCATTGCAATTGGTGAGAGTTTTGCCACTGAATTCAAAAGGATTAGGATCAGGCCTTCCCTACTGTTTCACCCATTTAAAGTATCTTTGCGGGGGAGGGGGGGGAGAATGAGTTTGTCTGTATTTTTAAGATCTCCTCACCTTTTCCCTATTGTGCTTTTACTTATTTGGCTGGTTATTGTAAGTGACGTGAAGCTACATCAAATTAAAATATTTAAATACAAGTAGCTATCTCCTTTTACAGCCATACATAACCACAAAGCACCGTTGATACTTCTACAGCTGAATTCACAGTCTCAAAGAAACTGGAAGACATTTATTTCCAAGTGTAAAAAGGTGCAAAATGTAATTTCTACCTATTTAAAAACAAGAATAACCAGTAGCAATTTAATGGAAGTACTAACTGCTCGGCTGCTGAAGCATACCGTAACTAAACATTGTGTAGCAAATGAATTTAATGCAATGAGTTCTATGCTTGATCTCACTGGAAAGCACACTTGGTCTGCGGCTAAGCACCATGCCTGCAAAATTCCATAGAGCTCTTGGGCTTCCCTAAGGCAAGTTTCAGACAGTATTCACACATCAAGTGATGCTATTTTTCAACAGACGTAAATACTAAGCACGATCTGCAGTGTTAACTTCACGTGTCACTTTTCTTTATCATCAATTGTGTGTCATTTTGTCTTCAGTATAAGATATTAGAAGTGAAGGAATAATCTTTTAAATGTAGAGTTGTCTGCAAAAACCTACTGAATTATCATAGAACCATACAAATGTAGGACTGGAAGAGACCTTGATAGGTCATTTAATCCATGCCCCTGCACTCAGGCAGGACTAAGTATTATCTAGACTGTCCCTGACAGGTCCTTGTCTAACCAGTTCTTTAAAACCTCCACTGACAGAGATTCCACAACCTTCTGAAGTAATTTGTTCCAGTTAGGAAGTTTTTTTTAAAATGTCTAACTCAGTGGCTCTCAACTTGCAGCCCAGTCAGCACACAGCTGCGGCACATGTGACATCCTCAGGGCCATATAGGTATATATTGTGCAGATGCAGCCCACATAACAGAGAGAGCTGTATATGCAGCCCACAATAGTAAATAGGTTGAGAACCACTGGTCTAACTTAAATCTCCGTTGCTGCACTTTAAGATCATCACTTCTTATCCTGGCCACAGTGGATAAGGAGAACAAATTATCATCCTTCTCTTTATAACAATCTTTTACATATTTGAAGAGTGTTATGTTCCCCCCACACACACTCTTCCCATCTCCAGACTAAAGAAACCCAACTTTTTCAATCTTTCCTAATAAGTCATGTTTTCTAGACCTTTAATATTTTGTATTGCTCTACTCTGAACTTTATCCATTTTTTTCCATATCTTTCCCGAAGTGTAGTACCCAGAACTGGACACAGTACTCCAGTTGAGGCCTTACCAGTGCTGAGCAGAGCAGAAGAGTTACTTCTTGGGTCTTGTGGCACCTTCAGATGCATCTGAAGAAGTGAGGTTCTGACCCACGAAAGCTTATGCTCCCAGTACTTCTGTTAGTCTCAAAGGTGCCACAGGACCCTCTGTTGCTTTTTACAGATTCAGACTAACACGGCTACCCCTCTGATTCTTGGGTCTTGCTTACAACACTCCTGCTAATAAATCCCAGAATGATGTTCACTTTTTTTTACAATTGTATTGCATTTTCTACTCACACTTAGTTTGTGATCCACTGTAACCTCCAGATCCTTTTCTGCAGTACTGCTTCCTAAGCAATCACTTCCCATTTTGTATTTGCACAAATTAGTATTCCTTCCTAAGTGTAGTACTATGCATTTATCCTTACTAACTTTAATTCTATTTATTTCAGATGATTCCTCCAGTTTTTCCAAGATCATTTTGAATTCTAATCCTGTCTTCCAAAGAGTTTGAAGCCTCTTAAGCTTTATAAGTGTAGTCTCTACGCCATTATCCAAATAAATTATAAAGATATTGAATAGAACTGGACCCTACTCAATATGCCCTTCCCGTTTGACTATGAACCATAACTACTCTCTGAATACAGTTTTTCAACCAGTCGTGCACCCACCTTATAGTAGACTCATCTAGGCAAGTAATGTATCCACTGTCCTATGTATAATCTAGATAGTAAGATTCTCCATGTATAAGTGTCCATACAAAAACTTCTATATATAGTTATAACAGGTCATTCATTTCACATCTCTGCATTTTCGTCTGGGAATGGGGAGGAAGAAGGAGGAAAAGTCACATTTGTGAAATTGTCTGGTATTCAACAGCAAAGAGCACAAAGAATGAATTCATGGGATTATCATACAATTAAAACTATTAATTCATATTTCCATAACCAATGCAAGCATGTGCCTGGGGTAAGGAAGAAGTCACTATATTATCTCTGAAAAATCATGCCATTAACTGTAAAAGAATATAGTGAAATAAAGAAAATGGGTTGTATTGTCTATTGGCTAGGACATCAATACATAACTAATTAAACTTATCTAACATCCCATAAAAACTTAGGGAGATTTGTTCCCACTTATACCAGACCTAACCTTTGGTTCTGCATTCCTTTTTTTAAAATCAATAATTGTTTATTTGGATCAGATGATGTTATTTCTGTGACTCGTTTTTTAAATGAATTCTATGCAAAGTTCATGAAGTTTTAAGCAGCTAGAAACATGAATTTATGCAAGGAAATACAAGTAAAAGTAGGGAGTAAACACTTGTAAACACTGTGTAGCTGGATTCTTCACAAGGTCAGAAACTTGAACCAATACAAGTCTTGGCTGCTGATAGCTGCCTTTTTGTTAAACTTTCCCACAGATAAAACAAAGTAGAATGTCATTTGGCAGATCACTTATCATGTAACCCTTAAAGCTCATGTTCTTTACAAAATAAACACAAAAAATGAAGATAAAAGATTATTGTATAACAATCTGTTGGGGAACTAGCCGGCTTGAGAGTGGGGTAATGGGATATGGTGTGGGTAAGCTTGTAGAAGGCAATGATGAAGGAAGAGACCTCTGCAAGTTTTCCTCCTCAAGATTTTATAGCACATTCATTGCCACAAGCAAAATAAAACAGCTTTATACAATGACACACAAAACAGCAAAGCACCAACCCAAGATACAGATCTGGCACACAACTGGGCATACAGCACTTGTGCCACCCTAGTGTAGATGCTTCCTAAATTGACAGAACAGATTTTTCTGTTGATGTAGTTAATCCACCTCTCTGAGAGGCAGTAGCTAAGCGGACCGACAAATTCTTCCATCAACCTAGCTGTATCTACACTGGGTGCCAGGTTAACCTAATTATAGTGCCCAGGGGCAAAATTTTTTCACAGCCCTAAGCAAAGTAGGTAGGTATAGACCAGGCCTAAGGGTCTACTTGGAATTTCATTCCCCAGCCCTGCTTCCCTGCTCTGCCCTGTATACCTGTTGGAGATCTAAGTAGAAAGTTAACAACCTACTTGCTAGAAACCAGGTGGTTTTGTATATCTTGCTGCAGTGTCTTTCTGGCAGCAAAACACATCCCTAGCAGGCAGTTATAAAGGTAACCATTTTATGGCTGTTTGATGGCCACTACAAAGTGAATCCAGCCCAACACGTTATGAGATGCATATGTAGATCCTGAATCTACAGCTCAAAAACTACCATTATAACCAAAACCAACTAACACCTTTATGATCAATCTCAGCAAAGACATCAAAAATAACTGGACATAGAGGCTGAATTGTCCTTTCACCCCCAGAGAGAGCTGTTTCCAACTCAGGAATGAAGAAACTTAGTCAGTATGAGAAACTCGACCAACAAACAAAAAACACTCTATTTGGTACTTATTACAGTACTTACTAGAGCAGCTGGTGCAACAAACACTCCCAGCTTCTGCTACTCTAGTTTAGGAGAAGCCAGGTTGCTTTCTGACTTTCCAAAGGTGCTTTGGATTTGGGGAACAGTGTTCTTTACTTAGTAGCAACCACTCCCCTGCCGCTGTGCAATGGGGCCACGTCCGCCTCTATAGTCAGCACCTACCCAACTTACTTTGCATGGAGATAGAACAGGCAATCAGCCCGCTCCTTTGGCCAGAAGACAACAAAATTTATGAGGAAGGAAGGCAGGTAGGGGGTCAAATGTAAGCTGCAGCTCACCATTCCCAGATAAAACTAGAAGCCATTTTGATTGGGGTGGGGGGACTATGGGCTTAGGTTTCTAGCAAAGCCTCTTGTACCTCTACCCCAGAGGGCTAGTTCAAGTGTACTAAGTTATACTGACAATTGTTGACATACATGCAGATTAATACAGCTCTTGAGGTATTCTACAGAATTTACTTACATTTAAGTGATGTTTCTAACTGCACATATGTGACTCAGTGCTCTGTGGGTGAAAGTCTCCCCTACAAACAAGGCTTTTGTCTCCATTTATGTCCTATTTAATGCAGGACTAAGGTACTAAAGGGGCCTTAGCATAAGACTTCCGTGCTGGTATGAATTTTGTCTTCTCTTGCTAGTTCTCTAGCAAACTCATTTGAAACTGCAAACTTCCTCAATCACTTTAAAGGGGCATTAGCTTCAAAGCTTGTTTCTGGCTATTAAATGCTGACTCTGTTAGAGCATCAAGCCATAAACCAAACACCTGACTTGTCATTGAAATGTAATTATAAGGGACAGCTGTGTACAGTTCTGGTTTTGACCCTGAGGAGCCATGCAAAATGAAATGCCACAAAACCAGAAGTGCCCTATGACAGCTTAATGGAATTGAGGCAAACAAAATCTATATGTGATAGATTTTGAATTGCTGCTTCTAATGGAGCATTACAGAACACCACTTCAATTAACAAGCAGTTTAACTCATTGTCATAAACTAAAATGACTTTCAAAAGTGTATTTACTTAAGATCAAATTCTCTTCCCAGCATGCAGTAAATGATCTGTGTGCTGAGGTGGGCAATGGGTGAAGGGAAGGAATGGAATCTTAACCATTCCATGATGGCTGCTCTGTCTCAGGGCTGCTGAAGACCATATCTCCTGTATTCCGCACTGTGGAGGAATGAATGGCTGGTGGATCCATGTAGTAGTGCATCCTCCCACACCCAAACTGCACTAGGACACAAAGTCTCTGCAGAGGATCAGGAGATGCAAACACAGTACTTTGCTCTTAGAATTCTATAGTACCACCTCTCTCCAAGGTGACCCTATTGTTTCAAGTGCATTCAGCAGCTATGGAAAGAAGAGTAGGATTTGCTTCATAGGTCCCTGGGGCAAAGATCTGTCTTCTGTGCTCTATCAGGCTGATCCAAAGCCCACTGAAGTCTGAGTGAGTCTTTCCATTGGCTGTGAAGGATTTTGGAATAGGCCCTATACTCTGAACACTGTGTCAGGGCTTAACAAAAAGAGTTTTGAATTACGTTTTTTTTTTTCCCCGCAGAGGAAAAAGCAAAGCTATTTCCACTGAACTTTTTGCCTCTCTTCTTCAGAGAATTGAAAGTCTCCTAGTGGATTTGGATTTTTCCTTCTGATAAGTAATTCTTGTATTGTTGACATCTAAACATAATTTGGCTATTTTGGTTGCATGCAATTTTGTCCAAAGATAAAATGAGTAAATATAAGCAAACACTAATTGATCTGGTATATAGACTACCTTTTGAGAATAAAAGTATGTTCTGATGTGGATTTGATAAAGATTTAGCACACAATGCATTTTATCAGATAGAAACACCTTTTTTGGCTAAGTGATCCATGTTTGAGCAAACTTATTTATGTAGCAGAGTATATACTTTGACAGTTTTTAGTACTTTTAAAAATTCCCACTTTTGAGTAAAGAGATTAAATGGTGATGTATGGAGACATTTATTGTGGGATAACTGTGTTTGTCTGCACAGTGCAGTTTTTGCTGTGAATATATATAAAATAGAGAATGTGCCATTAACTTTATACTGGAGACCCTATGTCAAGTCCAAGTCTCAAGACACAATCAGTCATTACATGGACATAAAAGGATATCATTTATAGTATGATTTCAGTGATCAACTAATTTAACTAACCTAATTCGTTGTACAGAAGTATATTATATTAGAGATACACAGGCAAAAAAGAACATGAGGGGCATTTTATTATTAAATTTTAAGAACTCATCTTTAAAACAAATTAATTCTATAAACCATAGGCTTAAATAAGAAACCTTTTCATATAAAAAAAGCTAGGAGACCAGTTTTCTGTTATTGATGCACTAGTCTTAGGATAACCCAGACCTAAGCTAAGAGTGACATCCAGTGGAAAGATTGTCCCTATTCTTTTCTCTCTTTAATGCTGTTCAGAAAGCAGCTTTCACCCAAATAATTTATCAATCAACAAATTTGTATTATAAAAAATGAGTAGAGAGACAGGCTGATTTATATATAATTTAGAAGTTTCTGGGCCAGATCTTGATCCCACTGAAGTAACAGGCAAAATTGCCAGTGGCTTCAGTGAGAGACAACTTGGCTGTTTAGATAGGTTCTGGACTGCTATCAGGTTTTGTAATCAGCCTAACATTAGGATAATAGTATCCTTCTGGTATTTCATCCATGTAGAATATGGTTTGGGACCCTGGTTGTTCATGGCCATATTGTGATTGGCTACTTAAGTTATCTTCACTGCTATCCCATCTATGCACCATCTCTTAACAGCATGACCATGAACACCACTGAAAAAGAAAGATTAACAATCCTCTTTTTGGCAGGATTTCTTTGCACCACATAGAAAGTCTAACTGAGTTATTAACTACTTCAGGGTCTAAATTCATACCTGGAATCAACAAATTCAGCTACATGGGGGAGCAAGTTCAGACCTGCTGGTGGGTGCAATTTGTTTTCTTTGTCTAGGAACTCTTTTTCCCTTGGCTTAATGGTAAGGTTTGTTTTCAAAATAAAATGATAAACCCATACATGTCTGTCATTTTTTTAAACAATAGTATAATCCAGTGCTACGGTCTGAGCGTAAGGACAGTCTTTGAATATCATGAAGCTGTGGCCTATAGAGATTCCCTGTGTCCTAGCATGGAAGGTGGGGCAGGGAGTGGTTGGGTTGGACTAGAAGAAGAGCAGAACAATCAGCCATTCCCCTCCACAGAGCAGTAGTACAGAGATAGTTCTAAAGCTGCAACCTCACCCTTCCTTTTTGGCCCACACTGTTCTCCCAGTCAGAGCAGGGTTTTTTGGGGATTAGCATATGCATCCAAGAGACAACACAATGGTGGTGGGGTTGTATAGGATACTAGAGCTTGCTCCAAAGCCCACTAAAGTCCATAGTAAAACTCCCATTGACTTCAATGGGGCCAGGATTTCATCCCCAGCCTTTGGCCTTATGCTTGCAATGCACCTGAGAAGTTCTTCTGGTAATGCAGACCTAATAATGATTAAATCAACAATGTAATAGTCGATAAAACTGACATTGTTTGGCAAGTGGCCAACCCCCGTTGTAAGCAAGTTCCTGATTAATTATATATTGCATTAAAACTTTACTGATTAATCTCTTCTCCAAACAACTACACTTTCTGACAAAACCTGCCAGGATTGGCAAGTAAGTATTTATTTCATCTCTTCAGGAAGGATGTACAAAGAGAAGAAGATAGAAGCAGGAACTGTAGACTACAACAGATGATAAAGTTCTCTGGTCAACTATGTATATTTAACATAAAACCAAAAAGTATGTTTAAAGTTTCAAAGCAACAAGCTGCATTTTCTCATTTTGACTTTTATCCTGTTTAATAAGAAGGCTGGAGAATTAACAAGGGTATACAGGGCCTTTCAGCTCAAGGATATTGGTTCAAATCTAGTAACATCATGAGTCTATGAATGACTCACACAGTTGTCTTTGACCTATAGATGCAAACACTTTTTTTTTTTTAAAGTCAGGAGAGTGAAATTGTATTAAAAATATAACAAAAGACAAAACAGGCATGATACCCAGGCACAGCTAGATACAGAAATTGTCCTGGGCCACCCTCAGCAAATGTTATCCCTTTCCTTTTAAATGTATCCTTTCTCCCTTACGTTTATTCTTTTTCCTTTCATTTCCTTCATTTTTTTCCTTTCCTGTGTCTTTTTTCAGTCTATTTTCCCTTCAAAATCACTTTTCTATATCATGTAACTGATCTATTTTTACTTCTTTCCCTTTACCCTCCTTCATCCCTTTCCTCTTTCTCTTCCTGTGCTGTTCTGTTCTTCCTTACCCCAATTTTCCAATCTCTCTTCCCTCTCCATCATGCTTTTCCTCTTTCACATTCCCAATCTCTCTGTACGCTCTCCAGTGCCATCTTCTCTCTTTTACACACACTCTCTTGCCTCTCCCATGTTTTAAAGTAAATTACAGGCTTCTTCCTTGCATTAATCCCATCAAATGGGATCTGCTCTATAACTCTTCTCCCTCTAAAGTGCTCTGTTCAGTGCCATATCTGATATCATGCCACATGCTAACATGCCTTTCTTATTAATTTAAGTGGTAGGATGTCATAAAGTTTATTTTAATTTTAATAAAAACCCTGCGGTGGTTCCTATTATTCTTTCCAACAGTGTTTCTTTGCTTCCAAAGCAAAGAAATTCTATCAGACAGGCTAATATTTATTCCATCATGCAGCATATTTCATTCATCCAAGGATAGTGAGGCACTTACAATGATGGGTACTATTCCAATATTTTAGGGAAACCAAGACATACAAAGCTGAAGTGATCACTTGTCCTGTTTTAAGGAACATTCATTCTTTGGTGCCTAATTTTCCCATGTACAAACTCTAATAAGGACCTACCATACTGAGAAACTCCATCTGATCAAATGCATGTTTTCAAGCAATAATTATGCATAGAATCACTGATGCAGGTGTGATATTCCCCCCCACCCCAATACCAAGAAAAAGTCACTGTGGAATGTTCTCATGTAAAAATAAACTGTTATGTATTTTTTCACTTCATTGCTGTTAGTTTGCTTGAAATGTAGATGATCAGTATTGTTTCAGAAGATGGCGATGATGATAGCATAAGGTGACTTTCAGAAACATACATTCACCAGTTAGTAGTAGCTATAGAGGTCCAGTCCTGGTTTTTCAAAACCCCAGTAGTTCAGGGCCACACATAAATATGTTCACAAAATCTCATGCCTAATTTGAATTATAATTTACATTATTATGCAAATAGGCCTCTAATTGGCCAGCTGTGGGGGGAAGTGTCGTAATTGAGCATGCAAATTAGCAGAGTTTCTTGCACTTTTTTAACTTGGCCCAAGACTCCCGGTGTTGAGGAAAAATTGGACCCTTCATGTTTATCAACCAAATCTTCAGGATGTGAATGAATATAGCTAACTGGCACTAGCTGGTTAGCTATAAACTGGCGGTGGGAATTGTGGATAATCATAACAAAGCAAAGTGTTGTGAAAAATAAGCTGCATTTCCGAGTGATGTGAAAGCTAGGAGACTGGTTGCTAAAAATGGAAAATTATCTTGGCCGATTTTTACATTAGTGATAAATGAAGGATTACAAGGAGGTTTGGCCTAGGCAGTGTATTTATTGAATAACATCACATAATAAGAGATAAAGAGGACAGGAGAATACAAATGAAACAAACCAGTAAAATACCCTTTCATTGCAAATGAAAAAACACATAATCCTCTAATTACTGTACTGGAGAAGAGGGGCCTGGGTAAGCCAGGAAAATGATTGGAAATTTAAAGTACCAGAATGCAGAACTTTTGTCATGGGACAGGTAAAATAAATCCTCAATCGTAGTGACAGTATTAATTAAGGATGATATTAAATCTTCAGAGAAATGTTTTGATTGATACATCAGAGATAATATGGATCTACGTAAAAGATGATGTGCCACAATGGGTTTTGTGTGGCATAGCTGAGAGTAGAATTTGCCCCTGAAGACACTCATGTGATTCTTGGTTACTTGCATCTGAAGAAGTGAGGTTCTTACCCACGAAAGCTTATGCTCCCAATACTTCTGTTAGTCTTAAAGGTGCCACAGGACCCTCTGTTGGTTACTATAGCTTGTGAAAGTAGATTGGGACCTTTTTTTCCCTTTTACCCACTTACGCCCCAATCCTGCAACTGGATTTGCACAGGTGGGCTCCTGCATATTTTTGGACACCATTGACTTCATTGCAACTTTTCATGGCTTGTCTGAAAGTCATTGCAGAAGCAAGGCTAAAAAAGGCATAAAACTCTGATCATGGAGAATTTGTGATGTCAGCATTTTAACATCTATGCAACAACTAAAGGAGTATAGTCTCTCTAGGGATAGCAATCGGTAGCAGACATTCAGAAAAACTTTGGTACAGACACAGCTGGTAAAGCTAGAGCCTTCTGATTCAGCTTGGAGACCTACTTCTAAAAAATAATGCAAGTATTATATTGTATGATGGTAGTGAGCAGTGAGTTAAAGTTGTAAAATTATTCCCACTATAATCCCCTGTTTTCATTTGCTGCAGCTTTTTCCAAAAGTCTCTTGTGAGACTGAAAATGTCAATGTTTGTTCTTGCTCTGAGGTGGATTTTTTCTTTAAGTTTGAGAAAAATCTTTTGACCCTGAGTTACAACATAATTCAAAAGAAAATAAAAGTTGGAGAGGGTAGTATACAATACAGTGACTTCAGGAAAGGTAATGTTGAGGAAATACGAATTCCACCAGTGAACTGTGATTGACATTCTATAACAGGGTGAGTGTTTTTACAGAAAAATGAACACAGACGATAGCCTTGACCCTGCAAATATTAACCACATGCACAACTTTGTACATTGTGAGTAATCCCATAGACTCCAACAGGGTAACTCCTAGTATATAAAGTAAAACACATGTATAACTCTTTACATGATCACAGCTATCTTTGTATTTAAGAGATTTGTCAATTTCAGCCTGTAATTAAATTCCATTTAATCATAAACAAGCAAAAACAGAGACCAGGTCCTCAGATGGTGAACATCAACATAGCTCATCGGAACTCAATGGACCTGTGACAATTTACACCAGCCAGTGATCTGACCTACTTAGGAAAAAGATAGATGGTCTATGAAAGCCCTTCTTTAGTAGGTCACAAGTTTTATTACAGTGGAGGGGACTAATTGGGAAATGCCAGAGTATCTAAGTGCATTCTGGGAATCAGAGACACTTGGGTAGCTTCATGGATCAGACCAGATTAGAGAGGGCTGGAGCAACAAAAATAATGGCCAGTTTTGATCTGGTGCCAGTGTGATTCAGGAGTAACTCAAAGGAATTACTCTGGTGTAAAATCAGTGTATAAGTGAAATGAGACTAAATTTATAAATAAGTAAATTATATTAATGGAGATATCCTATCTCCTAGAACGGGAAGGGACCTTGAAAGGTCATCAAGTCCAGCCCCCTGCCTTCACTAGCAGGGCCAAGTACTGATTTTTGCCCCAGATCCCTAAGTGGGGCCCTCAAGGATTGAACTCACAACCCTGGCCTTAGCAGGCCAATGCTCAAACCACTGAGCTATCCCTCCCCCTGAGATTCAATGAGAATTTAAGAATCAGAATGACATGGAATAATGAGTGAGGGTATGTGAGATGAGGAAAGATCTGAGAGGACCAGAGTAATACTGAAGGCAATCAGGGGAGATGAGAGGCTTACAAAGGTCCTGTGTGAGAGGTCCGAAGGGGCTAAGGTTGGGGAAAGGAAGCTTCTGAACTTGGAATTGTCCCTCTGTGAGAAGTAGCAACAAAAATAAGTTGTAAGAGGTTCCAGTCCTGCAAGGATTCCCCTCATCTTCATTTTGCTCTGCATAAGCACAGGGGCCTGCAAATACAAAGCTCCATACCAGAATTGGCGCCTACATTTGGTGGGGGTTGAAGCAGGGCATTAATTCTGAGGATACTTCGTAACCAGACTAAAAGGAATTTGCATTTTAGTAGCTTTGGATGGTAAAAGGAATACACAATTTAATATATTCCATGTAAAATACATTATATGTCTGGGGTCAAACCAAAGGAAGAGATTATGGAGTAAATGGAGCAATTGTACTGACCGCTTTACACAAAACTATTAGAGGCTTATTGTGGGCAATTCTATGAAACTATCAGCCCATGTTTCTACAATAATAAAAGGAAATAGGGTACTGAGATTCAAGACACACACAAAGAGAAAATGGAATAGAAAATAGAATGCAGGTCTCAAAAAAGAAAGTTTTATGATATTGTTGTTGTTCCAAGTGCTGGGTGAACACAATTGATAGTGTTCATGTCCTCAGCTCCACACTCAAACCTGCTCCTTTGAAGATCTGAGGGTGGCACTAGATAGCAAGGGTGAAAAATCAGGATAAGGGGTGTGTGTGTGTGGGAGGGGGGTTGTAGGCACTTATATAAGACAAAGCCCCGAATATTGGGATGTCTGGTCACCTTAGGTGGCACAGACATTACGTTCTGAGATCAAGGCTTCTGGAGTGATTTTTGCTGCAGGACAGACAAAGCTTAATACTGACCCTGTAACTGTTCTGCATAAGAATGAGAGGAAGAACACTTAAAATAGGTCTTTCCTCCCATAGCCATTTTTTCTGTGCATCAGAAAAGTGGCCTGAAACAACTGAGTGACACCACACAGAAAGTTATTGTCTGTCTTGTCAAAACAACCTCACGGAGAATGCTGATCAGTTATTCATTTATATCGAGCATTCTATCAGGATTATAATTAAACACAGAAGAAACAAGACTAATCAGCCACTAGTACAAGGGAAGGCTCATCAACAACAAAAACCCAGGACACTAACCTTCTAATAATGGTACCGTCATTAAATGGAAGGGAGGGGAAAATCCGTTCAATTCACTGAAAATCATAGTCCCAATAGCATACTGCGCATTAAATAATGACATTGAGTGGCTGTTGTAAGAGGCATGAATTCCCTAGAAGTGCCTAGTAGAACAACAATGCCAATCAAAGCACTTGTCCCAGAGGCACTTTGCGGAAAAAAATCACCACAGGAATAGTCATTTTGGATTATTTTTTGCTGAAGAAAAATCAAATGAATTCAATAGTAATAACAAGCTTGGTCCAGTGCACTTGCCTTACAATTAACAGAGTAGGGTTAATGCACTTTGAGATGAGCATCAATCCCTCAGCAAATGCTGGAGTTTTTTATACTGTCTATATTGTGGTAGCACCCAAAAGTGCTATTAGGGCTCAGAGCTCCATTATGATGGGCACTGTATGTACACACAAGAAGAAATGGTTCCTACTAGAGCTATTTGGAAAATGGATTGTTGTTTTTTTGGCATTTGTGAAAAATGTTGTTGAAAGCAAAAGTTTATTCAGTTTTTTTTTTTTTAAGTTTTCAGGTTTTCATCAAACACCCCCAAAATGAAAAAAAAAAAAATTTTGGCTGAAATATTTTGACAATAATATGAAACACTTCATGGAAGAAATGTGCTGTAGCTATTTTAATTTTTATGAAAGCCATTTTTCAACCAAAAAAGTTTCAAATTTTCAACCAGTTCCAGTTTCTGTCCCAAAGATCTTACAATATAATTTAAGACAAGATGTAATAAATTGGTAGAATGAATAGCAGGAGGTGAGGAAGGAAGAGAGTAATAGTAAAAAAGTCCATGCAGCTATGAAGCTGTTCATATTGCTAGGTCTGAATCATTTGAAAGGGTGTTTGTGGGGTTTTTTAATTAAGAAATAAAATATGTGAATAGCAGTGGCTTAATTTTCCTTCAAAGCTCTTTGGTTTCCATGTTTATTTTGTCAGAACAAGCCTTTCCTTTAACCTAATAATATACATTGTTTCAAGAAGAAAATGTTTCAAACCCAGAACCTGATCCTGCAAACCCTTAGCTCAAGGAATTTAGTCCCATGGATTTATGAGTAAGAATTCTTCACACGATTAAGGGTTTGCAGGATTGGGCCTCCAGTTACTGGCAAAGATGGGTTTCTATCTTGAAATCCAGATCCCAAAAGTTCAGGTGTGTTTGGATCTGAGATTAGAGAAAGGGACCAACTGTCAAATTCAGAAGCAGATCTATTTTCAGGCTCATTCTAGTAACTATCTCGCGCCAACCTTTTTAGAAAATATATTGCAAAAAGCTATTTTATGCACACACTAAAGCAAGAAGGAGATGTAAAATTGTGCTGTAATTAAAAAAGAATCATGCTATCCCTGGAGAGTTTTGTGTTCTAATAGCTCTGGAGGTTGAAAACTCTGACAAAAGACACGATACTATTGCCTAATCTCACCCTATTATTGTGTTAACATACTGGCCATCATAATGTGACGCAAACACCACATAAAATGGGAGAATATTGATAGAAATCCTGTATTCAGTCATTATTAACTCAGCCATTTCACACCACAGGGAATTTACATTAGCTCATACAGGCAAATGGCAAAAGTGGATTCCATTAGCCTGTGCGTGTGTGGGAATAATTTCGTTATCTTGGATGTGGCCTAAAGAGATTTTAGCCTATTTCAAAATGTGCTGTAGGGCAGCTGCTATACAAAAGTTTACATGAAAAAATGAATTCACAAATTATATTAATCCCCTACAGGTCCCCATTTATTTATGTCAATTTGTAAAGAGAAGGAAAGGGCATCTATCAATTTGATCTAAGTGCATGTGACATTAATTAAAACACCATTATCAGAATCCCCTTCATTATAACCTCAGCAATTTATCTAACTCAGAACCAAACAAATTAAAGCAGTCTCCCTTCACATCATTAACTACCTTCCTAATTCTCTCTCTCTCCTTTCCCTCCCATTCCCCCCCCCCCCTTAAAAACCCAGGTGGATAGCAAGTTCAATGTTGTGGCCCCTTCAGGGAGAATGCCCTGTTTTTCTTACATCACATGAGCTCCAGATTGAGTACTTCTGCTGATCACAGTGGTGGCAGTATGTCATCTAGAGAGGCATTGCCTTTTCTTGAACCCTCAGTGGGTATACAGGAGAATAAATCAACTAATGACATAGAATCTGGAGGGTAGAGGGGGAAGAGTTGGTGTCTTAGCTGACTTCGTGACATGCAACAGGAGTGGAAATCCTAGTGTGTGCCTGAACTTGGACCAACAAAGGCAAGCATGTGGTACAGTGGATGTTCTTGGTCTCTGAGAGTGGGAAAGACTCATGCTGACTTCACCAGACTTTGAATCAGGCCCCTAGAAATACTCAGAGAAAATCTTGCTGCACCATTCAGCAATAACCATGGTAACACAAGTGAATGAAGACTGATTACAACAACCAAGTATGAACACTTTGGTTTACAAAGCAATGCATGCATAAAGGTAGTATGTACATTAATAATTAGTGGGAGGAGTCAGAGTATTAATGTCTCATGCAGGAATTTGGGGAGAGATGAGATAAGAAAAAGTCTTTGATTCAAATTAGATTGAAATAAATCTTTTTTAAAAAGCAGTTTAGTTTAGTAGGTCAATTTCTATTCCTTTTTTTATTGCATGTAATTAACAGGACATTTTTACAATACGACTTGTGACTGCATAATTACCTTTTTTAGTTATTCAAGTTGCCACAAAATTGTGCTCTTCAATTACGGCTATGATTTATTTATTTTAAAATTGTTTCAAGCCTTTATGGTGCAAAAGTAATTTTCGAAATGTGAAGGGATATAAAATAATGCCTGAGTCTTCAGATAGCATGAAACAGTTCTGAGGTATGAACTGCCTCAATCATTTCAATGGGCCAATGCTGGAGCCTTAAGAAAATTAAACTGTCAACATTAACTAGTTCATTGCTGGTCATTTTAGCAGAAACAGTAAGTTAAGCATTGTCTGAGATGCAATTACCAATATGTGAGTGAAAGGCAGTGGGCAGCTATGGGGTTGTGACATATGGGTTTGTGATGAGGAATTCAAGCCTGCATGTTCCATTGCATAGGACATGGAATTTGTCCCTACCAGCTCTGTTTTGGAGCAGTAGTAATAGTAATCTTTGTTTAGATTTTTAGATAGTGAGTGGTTTCCTTATATGATCAGTACAACCATTGCTTCCCTGCTTCAAGTCTGGCTCTCACTGAGAAAATATATTCCAGAATTTAGATGTGAGTGTATACTCACTCTTTATTATAGTTTTCTCTTGAAACTTAGGCAAAATTACTTAGGCAAAGTTAGCTATAGGCAAAGTTACACTGATATCAATGGTGTTCAACCATGGTGCGTCAGCTTGCATGATCTGCAGAACCTTAATTCATTCCATCAATTTTTGTGCATTTAGTGAAACACCATAAAAATAACAAATTTTGTAAGGTTTATGAATCTGACATATATGGTCCAGTACAGACCCAGGGAAAATCCTCTCCATATTGTTAACTACCTAATGTGAACAGCTGTTGGGACTGGAGCTGGGTGAATTTTTCAGTTCACAGGCAGTTCTAAAAAAAAAAAATTGGGAGTGAGGTAGAAATTGGGTGGGATCAAACAGAAACCAATTTTTTTTTTTTAATTTGTAGTGAATTTGGAAAAAGTTTACAAATCTAGTTTCATTTCCAGGTATTTTAAACCATTTTTAATAACAAATGATGGACGGACTAGCATGCTGGTGGTGGTGGTGAACTGTATGCAGTTATGGGTGCTTAAGAAATATGGGATTTTTCAGAGTACCAACAATTCTAACTTGCATAACCATCAGTATTTTCCACCTTTTCAATGTCTGTAGATAATTTTTCTCAAAAGTTACTTATTCTTTGGATAAATGTCTATATGGAAAATTATTTTGTCCTCCTTTATAAAATAACTATAGGATGTAAGATGTTCTTCCCTTTGGCTGATGGAGGAGTTCAAGAACTGTATTTGTATGTAGCAGGCAGGTAGCAGAAGAGAATTGAAGCTGACAGAAAACACAGATATATAAATCACTATTAGAATTTTTGCCAAATAAATATAAGAGTTCATGGCATGAAGAGTTTGGCAAGAAAGCTAGCTGCATTTGTCATTCGGGCATATCGTAACATTTGAGTGACACAGAAATGCCTAAATGATGAAACATCAGCTCTCAACTGAACAAATATACGCTTATTGTCACCTTGGTAAGCTGCAATCAGTTCACATTTCTTTGATAAAAGGAAGCAGCAAATTGGTATGGCATAAATGGGCAAAATG